>NW_019397003.1:435307-436798 GCF_000591075.1 Eurytemora carolleeae | reverse complement strand
TGAGATAAGTACTGTGGAGAATGAAATCAAATCTGATTGTAACATGGTAATAAACAGCGAGAAGTTTAACATGCATGTCTTGAATAGAATCATACATCAAATTGTGTAACATATCTCGACAAATTTGGCTAAATAAAACAATTTGTAAATGTTTATCAAAACTATACTCGGGCGTCGGCCATTATTTTCACTTTTTGTATTAGTACGAACCTTCATCGATCCTAGCTTGCGACATGTTTACCGCACACATGAATAATTTTAAGTCTAGACTCAAATAAAAAGAAGACGATCAAGGCTGAGTAATAAACAACAAATGGGTGGTGTATTTTTCGACCTACGCAAATCCGCTATACTCCACTTCTGACCTACGCCAAATCCGCTATACTACACATCCGACCTACTAGTACGTGGTTTTACAGCTGCTATATGGACTTCTGGCCGCAGCGCCCGGCCCCCTAGACTGTCCTAGCCGCAGCGCTTGGCCCAGAAATTGTCTTAACCTAACCTAACCCTCAAATAATACAAAAATAAACAGCTGGCGTAGGTCCGATATTGCCGGAGGTCGGAAGTTCAGTAGGGGGGATGTTGCGTATAGACGATGTAACACTACCACAGGGGGCGTATTTTTCGACCTACGCAAATCCGCTATGCTTCATTTCTGACCTACGACAATTTCAAAGCCTCTATACTACACATCCGACCTACTAGCACGTGGTTTTACAGCTGCTAAATGCTCTTGTGGCCGCAGCGCCCGGCTCCCTAGCCTCGGCGCTCGGCCCCCTAAAAGCCTGCACCTCGGCAGCGCTCGTCCCAGAAATTGGCTTAACTTAACCCAATCCTCAAATATAACAAAAATAAACTGAGGTTGTGTGTCAAATTTCACACTGATATGTTAGAGTTCACAATTTATAGATACATATATTGTGAGAGCAGTGCTTAGGATCCGGATCCGGATCCAAGGGATAAAATATCAACCAAAAACTGCAAAAAAATCTTTTTTACTCCAAAACCCCAAATCTGAACTTTTGAAAAAAAAGATTATAAAAATTTCCTCATTTCTGAATGGTTCATCAAGTTTTAGGATAAAAATAAGCGAAAAAATAAAACCAAAAATTTGAAAATTTTGTTTTGTTAATAAATCTCAGTAAATCTTCAAAAAAATGACCTGGATCCGGATCCATTTTTTTCCAGTGCTGATCCAGGATCCGGATCCGCATCAAAATTGAATGGATCCTAAGCACTGTGTGAGAGATATGACATCACACTATATTTTATTTAATAAAGCTGTTAGCTCATATAGCTCATATTTGTCCGTTATCGCTATCCAACAGGCCGGACCACATTGGCTACGGAGTTGAAATTGGCTAAAATATTCTCGTTACAATAATTTCATTTTCATCAGGAAATTCGCTGATCTATGAAGAAGAATAAAATTTATATCGGAAAATATTAAGAATTTTGAAGTCGTGTACTAAACTGTTGAGGACGCTA
>NW_019397003.1:405338-435150 GCF_000591075.1 Eurytemora carolleeae | reverse complement strand
ATGTTTATATGGGTCTGTCCTAGAGAACGCTTTATGTACCCCCCCTTTTTTCAATTTTATACATGAATAATAATTTTCAACATATATTTGTCTTTCATGTTATTTACGAATTAGATTTGCCGAGCGCTGCGGCTAGATTAGACTAGACTTGGATCGTTTATCGTAGATCGTCCCAAAAGCGTTCTCTGAGAAATTACCAACTTCTTGTGGGTCCGTCCTAGTATACGATTTTTAGACCCCTCCTTTCAATTTTGTACATCAGCACTTATTTTCAGCAAAATTATTATTTTTTAAAATTTATTTTAGAGATTGGTTACGACGATTTCTGGGCCGAACGCTGCGGCTAAGGCAGGCTAGGGGGCCGGGTGCTGCGGCGTCATGATCAATTACATTCATTGTGTTACATCGATATCTAGAAAATTACCCTTCTTGTTTTGATGTAGAAATTGGTAATATCCNTCGGCCCAGAAATTGTCTTAACCTAACCTAACCCTCAAATAATACAAAAATAAACAGCTGGCGTAGGTCCGATATTGCCGTAGGTCGGAAGTTCAGTAGGGGGGATGTTGCGTATAGACGATGTAACACTACCACAGGGGGCGTATTTTTCGACCTACGCAAATCCGCTATGCTTCATTTCTGACCTACGACAATTTCAAAGCCTCTATACTACACATCCGACCTACTAGCACGTGGTTTTACAGCTGCTAAATGCTCTTGTGGCCGCAGCGCCCGGCTCCCTAGCCTCGGCGCTCGGCCCCCTAAAAGCCTGCACCTCGGCAGCGCTCGTCCCAGAAATTGGCTTAACTTAACCCAATCCTCAAATATAACAAAAATAAACTGCAGCTGGCGTAGGTCCAATGTTGCAGTAGGCCGGAAAGTTAGTTAATGTTTTTCTACTATAATTCAGTTTTTAAATTTTTTTTATAATTATGAAGTTAGGGAGCATACAATTAATTAGATAACATACACAGAAATGTTTCAAATGACCATAAAAATTAGTTGAAATTAACAAAAAAAATAGTTCAAATGAACATAAAAATAGGGTAAAATGGTACTTAACGGCTACACACAGACACAACTTGGGGACGTTGACTAGAGTGGGGGGTTGACTCCGGGAGGAAGTCATGTATATAACGGAGACTTAATTAATACTTATAGCGAAAACACAAAAGACCTGTTAACGCAATGTGTGGAGTTCCAAGAAATCTTCTACAATCCTACATAAATTAATTCCTCTTCAAAGAAAGAATACCCACTGGAGTTGATTTAAGCTTCTCCAAGCAATTTGTGATTTAATGAAAGATACATGTATCTCTCTGAAGTCCTGAGTAGTCTCCTGAGAGTATTCCTCTTTGTTAGTCCACTGTAGTCCCGATTCAAGGACTATATGTATAATACTAGAGTGGGAACCCAGGGCTGTCAAGGTTACTAAAAGTTACTCCCGGCGCCATTTACCCGCACTTGAACGATTTTACCGGGAAATTAAATTTTCGCTATTGATGTCGACTTCGTCGACCCACTCTCCTTAGAATCCCCAAACCAAATTAAGAACATTCCCGTGGTTCTCCTAAGTTCCCCAATCAAAATTTGAGACAAATCTGCCAAGGGGTTCCCGAGTTATGATCGGGCAAATAAACAGACAAACAGATTACAACTTAATATATATACATAATGTATCCCTCGTTCTGTATTACTCACTGAAGTCCTAGGAGTAGTCTCTTGAAGACTATCATTAGTCCTCCGTCTCCCTTAATTCTCTCCTAGCGTAATTTCACCTGACCTTCATGGGGGTTTCGAGAAGACATGCAAAACACTTGCATAATGCATATGTGCTAAAATTGATTTTAGATAAAAGGGAAATACTGCCCCCACTGTGTACGCGCCTGAATAGGCCCATACAAACGATTGATTTTCAGTGGAATTAAGAATTAGAACCAGACCCGTTGCTAGAAATTTAGAATGGGGGGGGGGGGGCACAAAGTTTTTTCTTTACCTTAAAACCTCAGAAAATGCCAATGGACTAAAATAATCAATTTTTACTGTAAATATATATAAATATTACAAGCGTACACAGGAATTTCTTGTCCAGGGGGTCTTCATTAATTTTTTTTTACTGAGGGGATCCAGGGGGGGCTGCGGTTTACAGGATCCCGGTACATATCCGCTATCCCAAGTAAAAGCCTAAAATACAAACTATAACCAACATTTTATTAAACACTAGCTTAAGGGCCCGGCGTTGCCCGTGGAAAAAAAGTTTAAAAGATGTTGAAATTTTTTTTTTTAGTCTATAAAAAAAGAGAAAATTCAAGTTCCAGCATTATAAACAAACAATTTCCCGCATTTCTGGTTAAATCTATATGTGAAAACAAAATAATATTAATATTTTGATTTCTTAATTCTGTATCTGCTTTTTTCGTTAAAAGAACAGTATGTTTATATTTAACCTTATCAAAAATTCTTGTTTTGTACGTAACTGGGAAAAGGCTTAAACAATTGATATGAGTAGGAGTTCCGAGGAATTGTCTCAAAATCAGGATATGATACAAAACGCAACATGAGCTGAAATGTGATACTGGTAATTGTTGTTTCAAAATAGAATATGTTGAAAGGGAAAAAGTAAATGATATATGAATACATAGCAAGAGTCTTTTGTAATGAAGTAATACATATTTAAGATCAAATGCCGCGGAAAAATGAGTTTAATATTAATATATTATTTCAGGGCTATTAATTTACCTTGAATTAAAAATAAAAAGAAGTTATCAGTAAACGTATGACGGGTCTATTATTCATGTATCTGGGATTCACTGTAGTCATAAATTATGTGATTCACATTACTTGTACGCCGTTCAAACCTGAAATGCAATAAGGCAGATGAAAAATTAAGCCGGTTCATTCATATTTCTAAATTTATACAAAAAAAATTAAGGATTAATCATTAGTTAAGGAATTATAGTTAAACCTCGTTAAGGATTTTCTAAAAAATACTTTTTAATCCATCGACCCCCCCCTCACATATCATTTTAAAAACAAAAAATAAATAATCGTCNCAAAGGCTTCCAAGTGCTCACATCATGATCCGAGTCAGTTTCCTTTTTTTCACCCGACAACCATTTAAAAAAAAAGTTGTTTTGATTATTTTCTTACGATTTTTCACATTTTTATTATTTATTTTGGTGGTTATTATATCGTTAAAACTGAAGAGGATCAACCCAGACCGATATATTTTTTGGAACAAACATCTCAATATTAACATTAAATTGACCTCTCCCTGGTTAAAGATTACCAGGAAAAAGGGTCAGAGTTTTCAGTAAAATTAAGAGCTCTTCCTTTAAGTTAATCTCATTTAGCTTAAATAACAATTTATTCAGATTTCAACGGAAAGTATCGCCTTTCCGCTTTTCTTATCACATTAATTTCTTCTCCCCCGAATAATGCCGTTATCACACTGAGTTGAGTCAAGCTTTCTTTGGGATCTTGTAAAAATCCAGCACAGCCGTGTCGTCTGTTCAGTCGTGGCCGAAATGTAACCCTGTCGACGATGTTAAAAACTTTGTGTAGAACTTGATCAAGAATTGGAGTATGTTAGAGGAGAGTGTTGGATCGTTCTTGTAATTTCTCCGCTAACTCAGTTCTCTTAAACCTGAAAAAACAGGATTAAATAAATTTATCAAAATAAACCCCGTAAATCACAGCAAAATATTTTAGTCAAATTTTGTACCCCCCCCCCCTTCCCTCGTTCCCAGACATTGCTCTTATCTTACTTTTTAAAATATTTCACAACTAAGATAATAGATAATTTTATTAGAGCTTAAAGGCTTAACAAAACCTAATTTTGCTAGCTTACAACGAAAAAACTATTTTCCCTGTAAAGTAATCTACTTAACACCAGATATTTATTTCTAAAAATAAAGTCGATCAGTACATTAGATCATATTTAGCCTCTCTGTGGTACATAAAGGTGAACTATTTTTACAAAAAATATTGATATAAATATTAATAAAACTCTTGAAAACACTTTTGTTTGATTCATTTAACATAAAAAGAATCTTTTTGTAGAATATTAAAATCTTAAAGAAAAGAGACTGTCAACGATATTTTAAGTAAAACCTTTTAAATTAATGTTGTATACACGATTCACATCGATACAATGAGAAAAACGTGTTGAATTCTGTCAATTTACTTCTTTGTCTCTGCTACATAAATACCCAGGTCATGTTTATATTTAAATAACGAAATTTTAAATTTTCCGATAAACATAATAAGACAAAGGTTTTAAGGGTACCATTGTGAATTAGACATGCAATACTTCAAATAAAGGCTTAATTGAAAATACGTAAACAGTCTCTTTAATGAAATAAAAAACCGAGTAGCACTTCAGTCATTAAAGTAAAAAATAAGGGTTTTAAGGTTTTCTCTCTCTTCGGATGGGGGGAGGGGTTATTGATGAAAAATTACCTGACTGCCTCCTGCTTAACTTCAAGAATAAACTGTTTTCTAATCCAGGGAGGACCGTAGAGACCTTCCAACATCTTCCAGAGGACATTGTGACACTTCCCCGGCCTCTTCACCTCCTTATAGATCAACTGTCTCACGTTGTTGTTACGGAGTTTAATGCTACGGAGTTCTTCCTCCGTCGGTTCATCCTCCAGAGTTGGAGCAGGCTTCGGAGATTCAGGAATATCAACAACAGGGATGTTTATCTTCTCCTTGATCTTCATTCCGACCCTCTCCTCGACACTCTTCACCGTCTTCAGTTCGGGCAGTTCCTTGTGGAAGGACTGGAAGATGTCGGGTTGTTGTTTCCTGTAAACGGAAACATGCTCAACCTGTCCGTTGGAGTGCCAGGCTTTCAGTATAGGATCCTGAACCAGGTCCAGGTTGGAGAGGATTGGATCCAACACAGGTTTAGAAGTTTCATTTCTTGTCAATTCATGTTTATTGTTATTCTTACTGATATGGTTACTAGCAGGTTCAGGGGAGACGTGAAGAGAAGGGGGTTCTAGTTCAACTAAGGGTTTTACTTCTTCTATAATAGTTAAACTGTCTTCAACTTTATCCTCCTCATCTTTGAAGAAGTAAGCCATTTTACCAGCAGGATAATTTGACTTGATTCCGTTCAGGACTGGAGCAGGAGGAAGGGGAAGGAGAGGAACTGATACAGGAGCTGAGTAGGGTTCAATATAAGGAACATGAGAAGGTTCGTCTGGAACAGGAGATAAGTACTGTGGAGAATGAACAGGACTGGACGCAGGACTCGAGAATTGAAAGTCTTTTGCCAGCGGTCCCTTCCGCCGCTTAGGCGGAGCACTGAGAACCTGCTCCGCTGGTCTTTTTAATCCTCGCTGCTGTAAGCTTTGTGGTGTACCTGGAGTTACAATCTGAACCTCGTCCACTCCTCCCAACCCGGATACTTCGTCCGTCATCATCATTAAGTTCTTATTTGTTTTGAACGGATTACCGAACATATGCTGTCGAACTGGGGCGCATTCAAGTTCACGCAAAGGCATTGGTTGTTTCTTCAGATAATCTTGATAGTTGCCCATTTGACCGATTGGTAAAGAATGCCGCGTATCCTCATCAATGAGCTGGCTGACACCACCTCGACCACACAGAAGATTTGCTCGCATTCTCACAACCTGCAAAATGGAGCAATAATAAATTTCAAAAATCGTCCAACAGCAGACGACTGCATGGGCCTAACCGATAAGGTTAAAGGATAAGCATACTATCTTATGTTACCCATTAATCAAATATAAGCTTTTTAATACAAGTAGCGTCTCAGGTAGTGCGGGTTGGCCGACAGTAATATGCATCAAACAAAATATTAATAAGTACTGATTTATTACAGAAATAAGATCATTAAGTTCTATCAATTTTAAAATCAAGAATTATTTTTAAATAACTAATATTCTGAGAATAATTTACCTGATCTAAAAGTGATGTTCGAGGGATATCAAACGGGTTGCGGAGCGGATGGGTTTCTGTCGCTGATTTCTCCGGAAGTCCGAGCATATATCCGGGAAAATCAGTCAGCTGATCCCGTAAAAATGCGGGAGTTTCTCGAACAGCAGTGTTCTCAAGTAGTTCTCGTTTTAGAGGAGATCTAGCTATCACTTTAATCCCGTCCGGACCAAACTTTCCCTTGTACGGCGTCATAGATACTATTCTGTCGTACTCCTGCTTGGCCTGGTTCTTTAACCTCTTGAGGTAGTTGAGTACACTGTAGCTGAGGCTATTGTCCAGGTTTTCAGGTATAAGAGAGGTGGCCAGGGTTCCAGCTCCCATACGTGTTAAAGCTCGTCGTAGAGGACCTTAATATAACATTTATTTGACAAACTTTAAAAATAATTAATTTTCAAAAGGATATTAATGCATGGAAAATAATAGTAACCATAATACTGAATCATTTAATTTAGTTATTATTTAAAATATTAAATATCTTTCAATTTAATCCCAATTTAGTTTTGCATTTTCAGTTTGCCATACAATCCTTACATAGGAATGCTGTTTTAATATTGAATCAGTGTTTACTTTGTAATATTATTATAATCTATTTTCAACTTAAGAATTTATAATATTAAACATTCTAAAAGCGATAACAATAAAGATTTAAAAAATTTAAGAAAAAAAGATCTTAATTTTAAAAATAGAAGATGGAGGCGTTGTAATAAAATTTTATTAATATCAATTCTGCAGGTTTAGAAGAAGAAAAAATTTACATTTTTGAAAAAAATATTTGAATAATTCAAGGTATGTTGTGCTTCAAATAATTGTTAAAGTCTAAATAAATCCTGCGTCACTACCAGACGCAATAATCCTTCAGATGATAAAAGCTCAACTTCATATCAGAAATATCCTCAATTTAATCAAATATTTGGTCAAATAAAAATAAATCCTGCGTCACTACCAGACGCAATAATCCTTCAGATGATAAAAGCTCAACTTCATATCAGAAATATCCTCAATTTAATCAAATATTTGGTCAAATAAAAATAAATCGTTTATAAACATATATTGGATTGGAAGGAAATTGAAAATATAAAATATTCGGTTTATGCATTCATTTTGCATAGTGAACGCAGAAGCTTCATAATATACCTTTTGTCTGACGAACATGTATGTGCATTGTACGTACAGGGCAAAGTGTACAAAAGGTTATAAGGACTGTCGTAATTTTCATTTCCATTTAAAGAGAGACATGCTCGATTCAAAACGATACCCTTTAAACCTTTATCTGATAAATAAGGTGGAAGAAATCGTCGTTTTTGAAATAAAAATTGTTTCACCTAATGTTGCTTTTACAGACAAGAGTACCATAAGTCACGAACTTTAAATTACCAGTTGATTTTTAAAAAATTGTTGTGAAAATTATGCAAGCCATGGTAAAAACTGAAGGTTTTGATTAATTCCTCCGGATACCTGCATAATAGGACGGCATTGTGCGAAGGTAATTATGGAACTGTGTTCTCCATTCATTACTGGGTTTCAGTCTATGTAGCTTAAAGAGATCATCTAATAGAGGAAGCAGCATAGGGTAGTTGTACGGTAGGACAAACAGGTTTACTGTCAGCAGGTTCGTACTGGCCTAGGTTTAACATTACATATAATAAATTACATCTAGTTTATGAACAGAATAGAATTCAGAGGTTAGAATAAAAGTCGAAAGATAATATATGGTTTAAAAGATATAATATGGTTCACAAGATATAATATGGTTCACAAGATATAATATGGGTCAAAAGATATAATATGATTCAAAAGATATATGGTTGAAAAAATTTATTATGGTTGAAAAAATTTAATATGGTTCAAAAGATACATGGTTCTAAAAAAATGGATGAAAAGATTTAATATGGTTCAAAGGATAAAATAGGAATCCAAGGATAAAATAGGAATCAAAGGATAGAATAGGGATCAAATGATAGAATAGGAATCAAAGGATAGAAAAGGGTTCAAAGGATAGAAAAGGGTTCAAAGGATAGAAAAGGGTTCAAAGGATAGAATAGGGTTCAAAGGATAGAGTATTAAGGATAGAAAAGGGTTCAAAGGATAGAATAGGGTTCAAGGGTTAAAATAGGGTCCAAAGGATAAAATAGGGTCCAAAGGATAAAATAGGATCCAAAGGATAAAATAAGGTTCAAAGAATAAAATAGGGTTCAAAGGATGGAATAGGGTTTAAAGAATAGAATACGGTGCAAAGGATAGAATCGAGTTCAAAGGATATGATAGGGTGCAAAGGATACAATAGGGTTCAAAGGATAGGATATTGAGCAATATATATCTAAACAGGGTTCAAAGGATATAATAGAGTTCAAGGGATAGAATAGGAATCTAAGGATAGAATAGGATTAAAGGGATAGAATAGGAATCTAAGGATATAATAGGAATCTAAGGATAGAATAGGATTCAAGGGATAGAATAGGAATCTAAGGATATAATAGGAATCAAAGGATATAATAGGAATCAAAGGATAGAATAGGATTCAAGGGATAGAATAGGATTCAAGGGATAGAATAGGATTCAAGGGATATAATAGGAATCAAAGGATAGAATAGGATTCAAGGGATAGAATAGGAATCTAAGGATATAATAGGAATAAAAGGATAGAATAGGGTTAAAATGATAGAAAATGATTCAAAGGCACAATAAATTAACTAAAACTAAGTCCACTTCTAACAGTAACAAGTAAACCTTTCTGACTGGAGTCAAGAAAATGTAGGGGCTATAAATCAGATCTATTTCATTTAATGCGAATCCGAATCCAGGAACTTGATTAACTATTCAGAGATAAGGCGATCTCATTGTTCACCAGTTCACCAGTGGGGTTTGAGAGCAAACTTTTTTTTCTCAGTTTTTGGTTGACACTTAATCCCTGGAATCTACATATTTATACGGATCCGGATCCAGGAAGTTGCGGATCCAACGGATCCGGATCCTAAAGTGAACTCGACTAGAGTACATCGATCAAATGGATCAAGTCAAGATTAGAAAGAATGATAATCTGGATTGAAAATTAGAATAAGACTCTCATAGATGTAAACAATAATATAATGAACCGTAGATAATGATGTTCAATTAGATGAGAACAATCGAGAGGAAAGAAATAGCAGTTCTAAATAACAATTGTTTCATCTTCATTGATGTTAAGTGTTTTAAGACCGAAAATTAATCGTACCAACAGAAAAATGAAAAGAAACAGATTATTAGTTTTATTTTGCTCTAGTTAATTAGGGTGCGCAGTGCTTATTTTAATGTGATAATTTAAAAATATTTTAGTCAAACTTTTAAAATAAAAAAAAATCCTTAGAAATTCGACCCAGAAGATAAATACACTAATGTGAGCAAGTAATTAATTTGTAACAAATGATTTGGAAACTCTCCGAAGGAGGGGGGGGGGGGGTGCACGAAAATTTAGCATTACTTTAATATAACAGAACATGGAGAACTAACTAAAACATTTAAATTAAGGAAACATCTATAAATATTGATATTACCTTGAGATAACCGAATGGGTGTCCTGTATCTCCATGTTTCGTTGAACCCTGGATAAAAACCTGCCAGCAGAAGTTTGGTTGCTTCCTCCCAAGGATAAAGAGCGTGAGAGGACTAGGCTCCAACTCGTATTTATCAAAAGGAAGATTATCAATGATCATTGGTTCCTGGTTGCTACAGGTAAACTTAAGTGTAGGATGGGCAGCCCGGCCCGGGATGGTACTAGAGTTCACGTCAGGCCAGAAGGACTCCGGCAGGGGCCAGAACCCGACCGCAAACCCTTTCTGAGCGGAGCGCTGGACGTAGATTAACTTCCGGCAGGAGTGCCAGGAGGTATTCGAGGAAATCACAGGGTTCGGAGTATGGGGTCGGGAGCCGGGGCCGGACTCGCGAAATATCGTCGATTTGATAATTTCTATTTCAGGTTTTATCTCACATTCGACGACATCTTCATCCCCTAAGAGAGGTGGGTCACTTCCCGTCTTCTCGAAGTGAATGACAACACCAGACTGCAGCTTCTGGACTAGACTCTCGATACACTAAACAAAAAAATATTAGACTCTTCATACACTAAACAAAGAGGTATTAGACTCTTCATACACTAAACAAAGAGATATTAGACTCTCAAGAAACAAAGAGGTATGAGACTCTTCATACACTAACCAAAGAGGTATAAGACTCAATTCACTTATCAAAGAGACATTAAACTTTCAAGTCTCAATACACTAAACAAAGAGATATTAGACTCTTAATACACTAACCAAAGAGGTATTAGTCTCTCAATACACTACACAACGAGGTATTCGACTCTTAGTTAATACACTAAACAAAGAGATATTAAAGTAGGAGATATTAAAGTAGGAGGTATTTATATCAATCAATACACCAAAAAACACTTTCTAGCTCAACTCTCAATTAACAAAAAAAAAAAAAATGATGAAACAAAAATTCAGGAAACAAAGAGATATTACACTTTTAATAAACAAAACAAATTGATATTAATCTTTCAATATTCTACACGATCATAATCTTTCAATATTCTACAGGATCATAATCTTTCAATATTCTACAGGATCATAATCTTTCAATATTCTACAGGATCATAATCTTTCAATATTCTACAGGATCATAATCTTTCAATATTCTACAGGATAATAATCTTTCAATAAACGCATGAGAAAATAAATCTTTCGCTTCACTTCACAATGAGATTCATATCCAAAAGAACAAGTGTTGAACATCAAAAATATGGTGATAACATAAAATACATCGAACGAAGAGAAAGCGATACCAGATTCCATGAACAAACAAAAAATAGTAATTTGCAAAAAATGTAAAAAACACTAAATATCAATCAGGGACAATTCTTATATTATATTTATTTTAGTTCTGAAGTCTAATACAGTCATGATAAAATAAGTTTAAATAAAAATCGAAACTGTGTCGAAGTGATAAGCATTTAATATTCTTTGTTCTGAAATTTTTCTTCTTAAAACTTTGTATTGAGCAGATAGCTTTGCAACAATAAACGACTTAATACATCTAAATATGACAGTTTCTTGATTGCCCGCCTAATAAAAATATTCGTGGACTATCTTAATATATTTAGAAAGGGAGGTGGGGGGGGGGCGTTATCATGATATTTGTGTAAAAAATCCCCTATTTTAGTTGAAATACCTGATGGAGAACACGATGAGAAGTTACTGCGTAACTGCGTCCCCCAGTCACCTCACACATTGCGTCCACAGGACTAGTATCTGACGCAACATGACCGGATTCACCGGCCGATCCGGACATAGGTGGATGACCCGCCATGCGTAGAACGAGTGCGTACAGTCTTTGGTCCCATCTGAAAGGTTCTCTTGTAAGCTCAGCTCCGGGTACTCCAGACATACCGCCCATACCGGCTCCGCCCATTGGCAGGTTCAATTCTCTTTGCACCGTACTGGCGGTTGTCAGTTTACCGCCGTCTGTGACAACCACTATCACCGCCGGTTCAAGGTAGTAAGGATACCTACCTTGACCGTACATATCAATACCGGACTGCATTCTGTTTATGTTCAAAGTATCGAACACGGCTTTCAGGGCGGAACCGAGAGTCGTCATGCCGGAGGCTTCAAGGTTCTTCAGTTCCGCCATGAAGGTCGTTAAGTTTTCCTTCCAGCCCGCCTTTATATTTCGAGGGAACTCGTCAAAGGTTAGAAGCATGTAACGATCTCCTCGACTTTCCGTCGATTTTTGTCTTTGTTTCACGAAAACCTCTACGGCCTCTTTCGACACGTCGAGTAAGGTTTTTCTCCCGTTGACGTAGGCGCGCTGGTTCATACTGGCGCTCGTGTCAACTAGGAACACGATAATGGTCATGATGAACCTGGATCAATATCAGGGTTGGTTAATAGTATACAGACCATTCACAGTCATTATAAAGATGGATCACTTTTAGACTTTTTCTTCATTTTTGCTTCTTTTTGCCTTGTCATTGGGTTTCTTGGAAGGTTGGGCTACTGCCCTTTCAGCTCCAAAGGCTTCCAAGTGCTCCTTCTGAAAATTAAGATAACAAATAATTATTCAAGCATAATTTTCTAATTTAAAATAAATATTAACAATTTTATTTTAGATAATTGTGCTAATTTTAGGCATCCTCTAAAAAAAGCAACTCTAACAAACCTCCCAAAAATATAAAATTTAGCAAACCCCATTATGTTTGCTTAATTGACCACTGAAAAAAAGATTTTTTTCTGGAATTACAGTGATAACTAGAAAATTAGGAAGACGACTTTTAGAATCAAGTTAAAACTTTAAATCTCATGAGCATTGAGACACAGTTCAATTGGGCAGTGTAAAGAAATCCGATTCACTAATTTAGTTATTCAACAAGTGTCTAGTAAGACTATTTCCTTTGTAACAATATCAGATACACTTAAATATTGCTAAAATGTAGTCTTACTATTCCAATGTTTTCTGGTTACCCTGGTGACTGTATATTTGCAATCACTTTCTAGACCGTATTTACCAGTTTCGGATTGTTTCTTGCGACTACTCTCACATCCTCACTATTGATAGTTGACCGTTTAGCGTGCCCAGAGAACGTTTCAAGATCCAGAGCAGTCCTTTTAATTTTCTCCAGAACCAACTCCGAAGCAAGGGCAATGGTTTCCTTATCCACCTGATCTGAACCGCTCACTTCACTGAAGATGTCGAACACGGTCAAATCAACTGCAGCTTTCAATCTCTTAATGAAAATAAATAAATACAACAAATAAAAACCTGTCATTGTTAAGTTTTGAAAATGTACGTGGAATTGAAGAGTAAGGATGAGTAGGATAAAATTTGAATTTGGCGGGGATAAAACTGTGTAGTGCGCATGTCAGGAAATTTTGTTGTGGCCTACCCACACCGTCCATTACGTTTGAAACCTTTTGTTCATATATCACTGATATACTTGTAATAACTATTAATAAACTATACCTTTTTATTTGACAGATGGATAGATCAGATATTCATGGATAGGTTTGGATAGTTTTGGGGTTTTTTAAGGTCCCCTGACTTAAGATTTTCACCTGAAAACGTTCAGTTTTGCGGAGCTCTGTCTCCGTACCGTCACAGGGCATTCTAGTACACGCAGTAGGCTCAGATGGCAGCACAAGCAGCCATGATCCCGCACCCTACACCGGTGCCCCGAAATTTTTTAAACACTAAAATTTTTTATTTTCAAAATCTTTTGCAAAAATAAATAAAACAATAGTGAAATTAATATTCTACACTTCATATTTTTTTTTATTAATTTTCTTAAATAAATTTCGGGGCCTTACATTGTAAATCTAAGTCAAATACAAAAAAAAATTATTTAAAGCTTAAAAATAAAAAAATAAAAATTTTATCAGAAGATGAAATTTAAACATATTAGGCTATCCCAAAGTAATTTTCAAATTTGGATAAATAATATAAGATTTTACGGACTTGAGTTTGACTCTTAATATCCTGGAAAGGTATATTAAATAACCTTCACATTTTTAAAAATCAGTTATAAGTTGTATGATTTCATAATGGTCTTTTAAACTAGTATTTAAAAATAAAAAACTAATAAATTTGAGAATATAATCTCCCCTGCAGTTTCGAAAATAGAGGTAGGAATGGACACCTCTCTTCTCTACTTAGTTGAGACTCCAACGAGTGTACGGTAGTTACAAGATACGCTAGGTGTCCATGTGAAAAGTTAAATCTCCCGCATTTCTGTTATTTTCACAGAAAATCCGCAATATTTTTCTTGAATTCACATGAATTTGATAAAATATATTTCGAAATTCCACTTGATTGATTCTCGGCATGAATTAAGTAATTCGGTGAATGAACATTACAGGAAATGTGTATTAGCTATTATGTATATGTTTGTATATATTTATATATCTTATAATGCAATTTGTACTTTGAAAATTGTACAGTTTAATGCATGTATGTACACAAGCCGATCCAGTTTGCACTTTGATTAAAGGTATATCCTAGTATCAGGGACGTATACAGGAATTTTTCCAAGAGGTGTGAGCTTCGTTTTTTCATTCTGGAAGGGGGCCTGAACTTTGCCCCCCCCCCCACAAAAAAAATAAAATCAATGTTTTCACTCTGCCTTATGCATATTAATTATTACCTTATCCAGCTAGAGAAACGACTCAGGAAGTGTACTTTCAATTTTATTTCTATAATCTGATTATTCCAACTAATATAAATATATCAGATCACAGTGATTTTTTAATTTTGTATTTTTGTACTTAGTCTGGTCATAGTCAGAAATACTTTACATAATTGTGTTTTTATATATTTTATAATGTTGTCTCAATTTCAGCTCATAAACATTTCTTAACCTTATATAACCTTTGCTAGAGCATTTATTGGTTCTCATCTATATACCAGTCTTTATATAATGGTTCCTTCAGATTTAATCTTATGGTTTCTGTAACCTTGAACTAATGGTTCTGTATACTTGACCTAATGGTTCATGTACACTTGAACTATTGGTTCCTGTATACTTGATCTAATGGTTCCTGTATACTTGAACTAATGGTTCCTGTATACTTGAACTAATGCTTCCTGTATACTTGAACTAATGGTTCCTGTATACTTGAACTATTTAATGGTTCCTGTATACTTGAACTAATGGTTCCTGTATACTTGAACTAATGGTTCCTGTTTACTTGAACTATTGGTTCCTGTATACTTGAACTAATGGTTCCTCTATACTTGAACCAAAGGTTCCTGTTTATTGAACTAATGGTTCCTTTAAACTTGATCTATTGGTTCTTGTATACTCGAACTAAGGTTCTAATTTAGGATTCGTTTTTATTATGTTCAATTTATAGCTTCTCATTCCTTCATGTTAGTCTAGAAGTCTCAATAACACTGAAATCTTTCGGCAGTTCTTTTTTCCCCTCTTAAATCGTTGCAGATAGTCTATATGAACCTTGATATTTGGCACCATGTTGTTTTTGTGAGCTCGTTAATTAAAAACAACTTTAGATTTGGGGTTTTCATTTTGTAATAGAGCACTCTAGTCCACGTCAAACTAAAGTAGATTTTGTAATAGAGCACTCTAACCCACGTCAAACTAAAGTAGATTTTGTAATAGAGCACTCTAACCCACGTCAAACTAAAGTAGATTTTGTAATAGAGCACTCTAGTCCACGTCGAACTAAAGTAGATTTTGTAATAGAGAACACTAGTCTACTGTCCACGTCAAACTAAAGTAGATTTTGTAATAGAGCACTCTAGTCTACTGTTCACTTCAAACTGAAGTAGATTTCACGTAAGATTAATCATAACCCCATTTATTGAAGAGCTAATGATATTGGGAAGAACAAAATGTTTTGAATTTCTAAAAAACCGCATAAATTTTCTTTTAAAGTAATAATGCATAAAATGAAAGCTAGAGGAGCTACGAGGTCTAAAAGTTGTACCTGTATAATTGTATAACTTTGACCTTCTACTGTTTTCGTATTACTGTTCTTTTTGAATATATATTTCGATGTTTTTGGATTTTCTGAAATCTGTTGAACGAAATAACAAGTATAAAGATTGCTCAGTATTTGAATATAAACAAGTCTTATGTTTATTTGATTTAAAGTCATCAGACCTGGATATTTTATCTTGTGCCAGTCATATGATCTGTGTTTTTTATTTTCTACAAGACGGGGATTGTTAAGTTTCTACAAGTCATCAGACATGGATATTTTATCTTCTACAAGTCATCAGACCCGGATATTTTATCTTCTGCTAGTCATCAGACCTGGATATTTTATCTTCTACAAGTCATCAGACCCGGATATTTTATCTTCTACAAGTCATCAGACCCGGATATTTTATCTTCTACAAGTCATCAAACCTGGATATTTTAGTTTCTACAAGTCATCAAACCTGTATATTTTATCTTCTACAAGTCATCAGACCCAGATATTTTATCTTCTACAAGTCATCACACCCGGATATTTTATCTTCTAGAATTCATCAGACCCGGATATTTTATCTTCTACAAGTCATCAAACTTGGATATTTTAGTTTCTACAAGTCATCAGACCCGGATATTTTATCTTCTGCTAGTGATCAGACCAGAGATGGGAACTTTTGAATGGGATATCCTTAATCCTGATCGGATAATTAATCTGGAGATTAAAAATGAGTGGAGAACAAGCAATATTTAATCTGCAGATTAAGAAAAAGAGTGGATTAAGCCTTAATCCCGATATCCACCATTTTAAAGTTTTCAGCTCTGGATATTTTATCTTATGCTAGTCATCAGACCTGGATATTTTATCTTCTACATGTCATCAGACCCGGATATTTTATCTTCTGCTAGTCATCAGACCTGGATATTTTAGTTTCTAAACGTCATCAGACCCGGATATTTTATCTTCTGCTAATCATCAGACCTGGATATTTTAGTTTCTACAAGTCATCAGACCTAGATATTTTAGTTTCTACAAGTTATCAGACCTGGATATTTTAGTTTCTACAAGTCATCAGACCTGGATATTTTAGTTTCTACATGTCATCAGACCTAGATATTTTAGTTTCTACAAGTTATCAGACCCGGATATTTTAGTTTCTACAAGTCATTAGACTGGGATATTTTAGTTTCTACAAGTCATTAGACTGGGATATTTTAGTTTCTACAAGTCATCAGACCTGGATATTTTAGTTTCTACAAGTCGTCAGACCTGGATATTTTAGTTTCTACATGATCAGACCTAGATATTTTAGTTTCTACAAGTTATCAGATCTGGATATTTTAGTTTCTACATGTCATCAGACCTAGATATTTTAGTTTCTACAAGTCATTAGACTGGGTTATTTTAGTTTCTACATGTCATCAGACCTGGATATTTTAATTTCTACAAGTCATCAGACCTGGATATTTTAGTTTCTACAAGTCATCAGACCCAGATATTTTAGTTTCTACATGTCATCAGACCTAGATATTTTAGTTTCTACATGTCATCAGACCTGGATATTTTAGTTGCTACAAGTCATTAGACTGGGATATTTGAACAGGCAAATAACCAGGGGCATACTCAGGAATTTGTCCAGGGGGGGCTTGAAATGAACTAAATACTAAGATTATATAGTTGCTGCAGCAAATTGTAAATGAAACTTTGCTACCTTTCCTTAACTCTATCTGATTGGTATATACATTTTATTATAAACCGTTATTATATTTACTGTTTATATTCAAGTATTGTTCAATGGTTAATTTATCATATATATTTCCGTCTTTATTTCACGCGTTGAATTCGGTCATACAAATTTAAGGAGATTAAATACTTAGAAATATTGAATAAGGAATTTAAGTATTTAAATTTTCCCACAATAAAATTCTTGATTTAACCCCAAATAATAATTGAATTTTAATTTTTCAAGTTTGTTATGATGATAAATACTTTATTTTAGCTTTAAAAAATAGCCGGGGGTGGGGGTCAAAGAGATCTGCTTTGAATTTAAAAATGCTTCGAATTATTTTCACTAAACAAATCCAAAAAAAATTTGTCTTTTTATTTGATCGAGGAAAAATATTTTAAATCCTGACTTTGTTTGAAATTCTCGTCAAACTAAAATAAATAAATGAATTCTTTAAGTTTCAGAATGTGTTAAGTTTTAGAATGGGATTCTCCAGTTCCCTTCAGGGCGAGACAGCGCACGAAGCGCTTCTCGCACGCCAAGACGCCGAGCTCCGGCTATTGGAGAACATGAAGCGTTGTTTGGCCCTAAGGATTAAATGTGATCGCGAATATGCGATTTCACTCAACACCGCGATTCTACAGGTAAGGTTAAATCGTTAAAGGAAAGAGTGCGATTAAATTCTTAAAGGTTTTGTAGTGTCTAGACTTAATCATGTCAAATTAACGGAAACACCCGATGATATTTTTTATTCATTGAACTACAGTTAACATTCATAGTTTGCAGTGTTGCTTTGTGAATAATTTAGTGTTCAGGCCTTCAGAGTAATTTGTAACGGGGTGACATACAATTTTTTATTTTTTTTTATTTTTAAATCTAAAGAAAACCTTGAAATCAAAAAATTTAATGATAAAATTCTTATTTTTTTTCGGATAAAAACCATCTAGGGGCCCCCCTCCAAATTGGACAGGGCATGACTCTCCCCTTTATGAAAATATATAAAATTATTATTCCAATCAATGCATAATAATATTCTTACTATAATTTCTGTGGCTGTGGTTAGGACTAATGAATATATGCAGGATGAGTGTAAATGAATACTGAATTGTAAACCACTATACGCTTCGAGTATCAAGGTTTAAATAAAGTAATGAAACAATTTTTGATTTTATGTTTTGAGAAATGATTTATGCAATCAAATTTATTTGTTTGTTCATTAAAGCAAACTACTTTGTACATGATAATACCCATTAGGTGTACTGTACACACTTCAGCAACCTTGAAATATACAGTACATAAACTGCATTAACAGTTAAAACTTTATATGTACAGTACACAAATTTATGTACAGAGTTACCCACTAAGGATGCGACTTCAGAGACGACTGTGCGGCATTTGTTTAGTCTGTTTTCTTGCATTTGGGGTTCCTTGCAGGCCAAAACTGGCATATTTCTGTGCTTTATCACTTATTAAACCATCAAAATACTTAATTGAATGCAGAAACTAAAAATCAGGCTTCAAATTATATTTTTTAAGTTTTGGGTCGTCTTTACAGTCTCATTCTTTGTGGGTAACCCCGTATATTAGTAAGATTAAATCTAATTGCTATTTAATGGTATTCTATTTGCTGATTAGGTTTCTTGAGTTTTTAGCCCGAGGATTTTTAGGATTTTTTCACTGAATTGGGCAGACAAATCATGTTTCTTTAAATTAACAATGCCTAAAATGGAACGGTAAAATATTAATTATCCTTATTGCACTGGTTACAACTGGTTCTTATTGCAGGCGCAGAAGATGGACAAGGTTGAGATGGCTGGGAGCCTGGTGGCTCAGAGTTGGAGCATATTCATCGACGAGACGGAGAAGCTGGTGAAGGTGGTTAAGGAGAACGCAGATCAGATGGCCTCGAAGACCTTGGAGACCCTCGGGACGTTATTCGTTGAGAAGAGGATGAACAGGAAGATGTATTCAGAGGAGCATACAAGGATATGTAATGATCTTCATAAACTTCAGGTAGGACAGGGTATTGGTGCTTCAAAAGAGGGGCGATCAAAAGTTTACCCCCCCCCCCCATCTACGAGTCTTTTTAATATTTTCCTCGCCTAAGATCTTGGTTCCATCCTTAACACTGTGGAACCGCGTTACGTTGAAGGACTGAGTCTCTGCCCCAAACTCTGATTTTTTAATCCCTTTTTCTTTGCAACCAATATTTTCCACCATCAGGTGGTAAAAATATGGGAATAGAAAATCCCTAATTGCCCCAAGACAGGGATTAAAGAACATCCTGTAGCGTTTGACAGGTGTTACTCTTTATTTTCTTAGTTTGCAGTTTTTCTCTAAATAAATCAGGATTACCAAATTCGTTTTGATAAATGAAAGGTATAGTAGATAAGATGATTTAGATTTATATCAGGTCGTCTTTTCACTCTACTTTATTTTGAGGATCACTGCACTTATAGTCCAAAAAATTTCGGACTTTGATTTGATATGAAAAACTTCAAAATATTAGTGAATACAATAAATATGAAGGCAAAAAAGTATATTGTTAAGGCCTTATTTTGACATTTTAAGCAATTAACTGTTGTTATATAAATGTCCACCCGATGGTGGTCTGGGTTCTCCAAACTTGGGGGGCGTTCAGATCTCTTTCCTGATATTTCTGAATAGTTGCATTTGACTCCTCCTGTAATATTATAGGTTGCCCCCGGCTGTTAAGTTACCCTGGGCCGATTGGTTTATATTTACAAAGCGTACACAACCTTATATAAATGATTCATAAAAATGGTTCCGGGTTTTCCAAACCGTTCTGGCTTTAGATTATCTTCATGTTTGGTATTTTGATAATCTTCTCGTTTGGTATTTTGATATTCTTCTTGTTTGGTATTTTGATAATCCTTCTTGTTTGGTATTTTGACAATCTTCCTGTTTTGTATTTTGATAATCATCATGTTTGGTATTTTGATAATCTTTTTGTTTGGTATTTTGATAATCTTCATGTTTGGTATTTTGACAATCTTCATGTTTGGTATATTGAAAATCTTGTTGTTTGGTATTTTGATAATCTTCTTATGTTTTGTATTTTGATAATCTTCATGTTTGGTATTTTGATAACCGTCACGTTTGGTATTTTGATAATCTTCTTGTTTGGTTTTTTGATTTTCTTCTTGTTTGGTATTTTGATCATCTTCTCGTATGGTATTTTGATTATCTTCTTTTTTGGTATTTTGATAATTTTCTTGTTTGGTATTTGATAATCTTCTTGTTTGGTATTTTGATAACCGTCATGTTTGGTATTTGTATAATCTTCATGTTTGGTATTTTGATATTCTTCATGTTTGATGTTTTTATTATCTTCTTGTTTGGTATTTTGATAATCTTCATGTTTGGTATTTTGATAATCTTCATGTTTGGTATTTTGACAATCTTCATGTTTGGTATTTTGATAATCTTCATGTTTGGTATTTTGACAATCTTCATGTTTGGTATTTTGATAATCTTCATGTTTGGTATTTTGATAATCTTCATGTTTGGAATTTTTATAATCTTCAAGTTTGGTATTTGTATAATCTTCATGTTCGATATTTTGATTTTCTTCTTGTTTGGTATTTTGATTTTCTTGTTTGGTGTTTGATAATCTTCATGTCGTCATAGTCGTCACATTTTGGACTTGAATTCTTATTTGGCAGTTTGCTTTGTTTAAAGGGACTTTGGGCGTAATTTCAAGTGCCCTTTTATTTTAAAAAAGGGACATGCATAATTCATAACCCACAATTGAAAATAATCAATTTCCAAAAAAGTTATTAAAATCTCATATCTTTTTAATCTGCCCTTGGGTATCGTTACGAAGCAATTAAAATCCGTCTTCAAATTAACTTTTTTTTAGGAGAATGTTCAGAAATTACGATTAGAATATGAGCGATGTATGGATCAGTATACAGGAGCTAAAGCAAAGCTAGAAGAACAAAAATCTAAAGGATCTAAACGTTTAGATGAATACAAGGAGAGATATTCTAAGGTGATTAATATTGATTAAACCTAATAAGTTTTCATATTTCAGAGTAATCATTTTTATCATAGATTTCGATTGATAAATTCTCTGAACTCGTCATAAACGTATTTCAAATCTTTCAATGATTTTTTGATAAAAATATAGTCAATAATATAACATCGGGGGAGTTCTAATTAAAGTTTGAAAATACGGCAACTACGGTATCGTATGAGATTAACGCGGCATTTAATCGTGAATTTTTATTTTCTGCAGGGTTATCCACAAAGCATGAGACTTCAGAGACGACTGAACAGAAGTTATTCAAATTTTTCCAAAACATTCTTGGTTCACTCAAACTTGTTGCTTTTTAAAAATCAAGTAAAAATTCAGATTATTTTATTTAAAGAGTTTAGGTCGTCCATACGGCCTCATTCTGTGTGGGTAACGCTGTAAATCAATGAACACTGTAAATATAAAGCTTTTAAAACTTTTTTAAAATGTCGTCGTCGTCGGAAGTCCTTTATTTTCTTACTCCACTATCGATGCTTCCCTGAAGTTCGGATTTTGTTTTGATTAATCTGAGAAAACCGGTAAACATGTAATGCCCGCAATCTGCTGATAAAATTTGTTATTTGCGACATATGGACCTTCAGTCCAGGACTGATTAACGTCATATTTCTAGAATTAGTAAATATCAATATCGCTGCAGATATGATTTCTAGAAATGTGGCAGCTGGAAACAAAGATTTTAAGAAATTTAAACTAAATATCATACTTTTAACGCCACTGAAACATTATGTTCATGCACCTCATGACCCCCCCCCCTCCTAAAAAAAAGTTTTAAAATATACAGAAATAACTGTGATTTAAGTTTCTAGGTATTACGTTTCTAGCAACGACTTTTGGGGCAATCATAGCTGCATCCGTACCGTTTTATTCTTCAATGGCAAAAATTCCAAATATTAAAACGCTAAAGTGAAACAGTACAGTTGGAAACTTATAATATTAAATTTTAAAGAAACATCAGATAGAAATAAAATCAGTTTGATCTTTAATAGATTATGTTTCATTATTTACTTCTTTTTACTTAATGCTAACATCTCATTAAAATATGAAATATTTAATCCTAATTAGTTTGTTTTATCTTATACTCAAATATTAAAGTAAGTAAATAACATTTATTGTACAATAGCATGAAATGTTAACATATAAGAATGGCAGGGGAAGTACAATTCGCAGGATTGTGGTTAACAACGTGAATCTCAAAATACGTAATGCATATCGTAAATTATTTATTTCGATAAGATGAAATAAATATAGTTTGTTACATTGTTGTGATGAATACAAATTTAATATTAATTTGAATAATGGGAATATAAGTTGACGCTGATGATAGTTTAATATTGATATTCTGTAGAAAAGCCTAGGGCAGTAACCAAGCCCGTAAACTGTAAACTAATAAGATAAAGACAGTTTCCTGTTTTTTGACTAATATTTAATTTAAAATGAACTCTTCATTAAAAAGTGCAATCATCGAATTATTATTGTGTCATTAAGTAAAAAGTATCTTTGTTTTCTTCAATCTGTAAATTTTAACATTCGGTCAAGGCTTTTCTAGGAAGATATAAACAAAAGATGAAAAGGAAAATGTACACGATTTTTCAATTTCCTCAGAAAATTTATAAAATCGAAATTTTAAAGTAAATTTTTGTTGGTGTTTTCGACCAAACCAAATTAAAAAAGAAATATATGTTATCCACAGAAAAATGGTTTGGATATTGATAACCTCTCAGTACTAGTATCTTATATTTTAAGTATATTTGCACCAGGCCTGTCAGTTACTTGATAACATTTAATTTAAAATCCTGATTCCATCAACCTGATCCAAAGAAGTGGGTGGGGGGGGGGGGGGGCAGGTGAGGTGTTAAAGAACTTTAAAGATCAAGTGAGGGATAACCTTGAAAACTTAAACTAAGCTGAAGATGAACTTCATTCTGTGAAATTTCTTAAAGAGGGAATATTATTTTAGGATTCTTCAATATGGGATTGGGATAAGATTACTCATCTTTTAGGGATTTTAGGTTGCCGATTTGATGGAAGTCATTTATTTGATATTTTGTAGACGAGTAGGAAGCTGCATTTGGTGCATAATGAGTATGTGCTGCTCCTGTGCGAAGCTGCTGAGTTTGAGCGGGATATGCGAACCATCCTTCTCCCAGGACTACTGGAACACCAACAAGCTGTACAGGAAGATGCTACTGACAGATGGAAGATGATTCTACAGGTTGGTTCTCAAAAACATCCCCGCTTTTCATATACAGGGTGACTCACAAAAAATGCTTACGCGGTTGGAACTGAAGTCTTCAAATTCGAAGTCTCACTAAGGAACTGAGTTCTTAGTCTCATTTTATGTCCCCAAGTCCTGATCTTGTTGTGCAAAAAACTAGTGCATTAAAAATTTTAAATTAGTCGTTTTAGATTACATAAATACAGTTTTACACAGCGGTCGAGTTGTTATCAAATGACACTAAATCATTCCCCCTTAACAAAGAGTTGTTTTGAAATACATACATTCATTCTCCTTTACATCTAGATGTTTAATTACATACATTCATTCTCCTTTACATCTAGATGGCTTGAATTACATTTACTCATTATCCTGTACATCGAGTTGTTTTGAATTACATTTACTCATTCTCCTTTCATCTAGATGGTTTGAATTTATTTTTACGCATTCTCCTTTACATCATGTTGTTTTGAATTACATTTACTCATTCTCCTTTACATTGAGTTGTTTTGAATTACATTTACGCATTCTCCTTTACATCGAGTTGTTTTGCTAATTACACTAACTGATTCCCATTGACATCGAGTAGTTCTTCTGATTACATTAACTATATTTGTCTTTACATCGAGTAGTTTTCAGATTACATATATCATGTAGAACTTTTTCCTTCAATGTTTGTCCTTTCAGGAAAGTTGATGCATTTATTTTGTTTTTCAGCCAAGCATGAACAACTTGTTAAGATTTACTTGGCAACTGCCTCACCCCCCTCACTCACGCCATAATCCTTTATGTACTTTTCATTTTTATACTGTGCACGAATTGTACAATTGTACAATTTGTGTACTCTAAATCTGAACTAAAATTGATTGTAAACTGAACAAGGAAAGAAAAACAAAATAATAATATTTTTTAAATTTTCATCTATCCGAGTTAGATATAACATGATATTTTCCTCTGAAAATCATGATTCTTTAAAAAGTAATTGTTAAAAAAATACACACAAATCTAATTCATAAGTACTTGAAATAGGTCTTATCACGATTTTCATCATTTTGGCCTAGTACCAAATTGCTGAACACGTTCTTAAGATAAGAAAGATACAGAAAGCTTTAAAAAGTTATAATTTTTCCTACGTTTACTTTAGGAAGTGTCAAGATGTACAAACCTATCCAGCGCTAAGTGTCAGGAATCCCAGGCTAAAATAGAGAAAAGTGTTAACAGCATTAAATCCTCGGAAGAATACTCAGAGTTTATCGAGAGAAACAAAACCTCTCCGCCCAAACCCATCATCTTCAAGTTTGACCCGTCACTGCTGGAGAACTCCGGGTGCAAGCTAAAACCAAACGAGATCTCGGTGGACGAGTACACCGTCGATGTGCTGAGGGCGAAGCTGAGGGAGAACGAGGCTGAGTTGAAGGAAACCAAGAACTTGATTAAGGAGAAGCAGACACTAGTTATACAGTATGATACAGAGTTTCAAACTGTTCAGTTTAAATCTGATCCACTGAGCTTCTCTAGAAAATTCACCTTGAAGAAAACCATGGATATTCTGAAGAAAGAAATCAATGAACTAAGGAAATTAAATATTACGTAGAAAAAATTATCTTAAAATAGTTTTTAAAACAAATTTTGTAGATTAATGCCTTATTTAACTAAGTGCTGGAAACTGAACCCGTATCTTTTTAAATATTTTGAAGCTAAATATGAATCTATATAATATTTGGCCTCTCCATCTGTTGGTTTGTTTTCTCATTTTTTTTTTTGTGGTAACTCGCATATTCCTATATGCAAGGCCATTAAAAAACTTAGAATCGAAATAAAAAATTGATTTAAAATTTTAATCCACTAAAAGCCGGAAAAAATTATGCATTGATTTTTTTTATGATGTATTGTATGCTAAGAAAACTGGATACAGTTAAAGATGCATATAATAGTAAAAGCTTGAATTATTACAAGAAATCGCACTCTAGAAGCCTAGTCTAGCATGCATAGAAAACTGAACTTAAATAATAACGAATCGGAATAAGGAAATAGTACAAATTTCTTGATCCATGAACTCAAAAATAAATTCTTATGAATATTTGATGTGTGGTCCAGGTGTATAGAGCAGAAGGTGGGTAGGCAAAATGAACTTATCTCCGGGTCTTTAACCGACCTTGGCTGTGAACAACCTGCCTGTGATATATCTGGTAGTTCCAACAACCTAGAGAGCCTTTCCCCGACCTCCACCGAGGACACCCAGAGCCAGTCCTCCATTGGGAAGAAGAAGTCTGCTCACGTGATCAATATTCTTCGGAAACCTTTCGCGCGGAAAACTGAAAGTCCTAACAGGTATACAATCGCATTCTTTAACCAGAAAAATTATGGATGCCCTGCGCCCTTTTGTATAGTTAAGTTTTTTCGAAAAAATTTACTTAATACTTAATTCTTTACTTTAATTTGTGGATTTACAAACCCTTTCGGGGGGGTATATCAGATCTGATAAACTTGCCAAATTGAATGTTTTAAGATGTTGAGATTGCTGGAAATGCAAGAGAGAAAATTAATTACTTTTTATTACGTTGTTTTGTAATCAAGTATATTTATTTAAAATCTTGAATAACTAGTAAACAATTCCTGATCTATTAGTTGGAAATCTAGTTTCAGACATTTATTTAATGGAAAGTTTTAATAAAATTTTATAATTACAGAGCAACAACCAGCCTTCCCATAGAACTAGAGGAACCGGAAGATGTTAGTCCTGTTCCGCCCGTCCTAGCAGCGGATACGGTATCGGAGAGGTCCTTGGAGGAGGAACTCTGGTTCCATGGTGTTCTTCCCCGGGAGGAAGTGGTTCGTCTGCTCCAGAACGACGGAGATTTCCTGGTGAGAGAAACAGTTCGTAATGATGAGAAGCAAACCGTTCTCTCCGTGATGTGGGTTTCTCCTAAACATTTTATAGTTCAATTATCTCCGGAGGGATTGTTCCGGTTTGAGGGTCCAGCATTCAATACAATACAGGAGCTAATCCTTCATCAATATCAGTCAGGCAGTCCTGTCACTTCACGATCAGGGGCCATTTTGAAAACTCCGGTTTTAAGGTAACCAATTAATTACTAAACTTATGAAATAATTATTTTTAAAACTATGGACAAAAAATAATTTCATAGTTATGAAACTGATTACTGAAGACCTTTTAATTCAGAATTTTACCATAACAAAAAAAGATAAGTGATGGGATAGTATCTGAATAAGTAACAGAAAGAAGACTCACATTAACATTTTATAAATGTTCAGGGAGAAATGGGAATTAAACAATGATGACGTAGAACTTGTGGAGAAAATAGGACGAGGAAATTTCGGAGATGTTTACAAAGCAATCCTTCGTCCAGGCAATATTTCAGTCGCTGTGAAAACTTGTAAAATAACCCTCCCGGACGAACAAAAGAAGAAGTTCCTACAGGAGGGACGAATATTGAAACAGTATGAACATCCGAATATTGTTAGATTTATCGGTATTTGCGTGCAGAAGCAACCAATAATGATCGTGATGGAGCTGGTCCCTGGCGGATCTTTACTCAACTACCTCAGGACTAATGCGGACAAACTTTCAACTAAAGGATTACTAGGTAAAGGTCGTTACTCNATACTAAAATTTTCAACATTTAAAATTAAATATTAGCAAAAAAACGATTTAAAACCCGATTATCATTGTATTTCATTCGAAGATCACATTTTAAAAAAATTGAATAGAAAAGCGTAAGAAACTTAACCTCGCTTCCTCCTATCTAATAACAACTCTAAAATTGATAAAAAGTAAAATAGACCAACTGCTATTCTTTGGGAAAGAAATATTACGATTAAAAGTCTTAAGTAGGTCCGAGAAGGTACTGAATAAACTTTAAAAATGCCATGTGTAGCATTTGATCTTTTTAGATTCTAAATGAAGCGCACACATTAATTTCTAATTTTTCCTCCATTGCCTTTTAATGCTTTTTGATCTTTATCTAAAATTATTAAAAAAAAACAATCAATTTCCCTTTTTTACCACTAAAAAGGCGTTACCCTTTTAACCTATTCTATTCTAGTTATGGGATGAAACACTATAAACCAACATTTAGTATAATATAATTCACACGGAAATGAGAAGAGTTAGAATTTTATGAATGCGTAAGCGAAAGTTAAGCTTAAACTACTTGGTTAGCTGATTCTCTTTGGAAAATTATGCTAGATAGTTAAGCAATCCCATGGGCTTAAACTTGTCCTTCTGGTTGGTATTTTATGCGCTGGAGTTCAAAATCGCCGAATTTAAAATATCCTCATCACTTGTGAGCTTGACCAAGTTAATGAACTCGGTTGAACTGCATTCATAAGTTTCCAGCTCATTATTAACATTTCTCAATGATTGAATTATTTATTAAAAATGTGCCAGGATGCTGCCAGTAGAATGTATTATTTTTTAAATTATCTAGGATTGTGCCAGGATGCTTGCCAGTGGAATGTATATTTATTATATTATCTGGGAATGTGCCAGGATGCTGCCAGTGGAATGTATTATTTATCAAATTATCTAGGATTGTGCCAGGATGCTGCCAGTTGAATGAATTATTTTTTAAATTATCTAGGATTGTGCCAGGATGCTTGCCAGTGGAATGTATATTTATTATATTATCTGGGAATGTGCCAGGATGCTGCCAGTTGAATAAATTATTTATTAAATTATCTAGGAATGTGCCAGGATGCTGCCAGTGGAATGAATTATTTTTTAAATTATCTAGGAATGTGCCAGGATGCTGCCAGTTGAATGTATTAATTATTAAATTATCTAGGAATGTGCCAGGATGCTGCCAGTGGAATGGAATTTATATTAAATTATCTATGAATGTGCCAGGATGCTGCCAGGGGAATGTATTATTTATTATATTATCTAGGAATGTGCCAAGATGCTGCCAGTGGAATGGAATATATATTAAATTATCTAGGAATGTGCCAGGATGCTGACAGTTGAATGTTTTAATTATTAGATTATCTAGGAATGTGCCAGGATGCTGCCAGTGGAATGGAATATATATTAAATTATCTAGGAATGTGCCAGGATGCTGACAGTGGAATGTATATTTATTAAATTATCTAGGAATGTGCCAGGATGCTGCCAGTGGAATGGAATATATATTAAATTATCTAGGAATGTGCCAGGATGCTGCCAGTGGAATATATATTTATTAAATTATCTAGGAATGTGCCAGGATGCTGCCAGTGGAATGTATATTTATTAAATTATCTAGGAATGTGCCAGGATGCTGCCAGTGGAATGGAATATTTAGAATCTAAAAACTGTATCCACAGAGATCTTGCTGCAAGGTAGAGATTAACATTTTTTACCTTTTCTTAAAAAATAATGCATGATGCGATAATGATAAAAGTTATTTTTTAGATTCACGTAGACATAATTTCACCAATAATTTCAAACCACAATATGTCTCCTGAATTTAGTTATTTTAGATGAACATAATATTTTTGCATCTTTTGAAACGGAAAAACGGAAAATACACTAAAAAATGTATTTTTCACCCTGATACAAACTTTTCCCTACCTTATATGTTTTCCCTCCTCCCGACTAAATTAAATATTTTCAATTGAGGAAAATCTTTGTATTTATACATTTAACGGTCTAATTGGTTTCTCAAAAGCAACTTTTCATAATTTTATCAATCCCCTGTCTGGCCTCCAGCACGCTTTGCCTAAAGATTAATCCTTAATTCCCCTTCTTTAATAAACAAAATGAGCTCAGAGAGAGAGTGAACACAACTCTTTTTACATCACGTTAAAAAAGCACAAGATTTTGCAAATTTTCAAATATTAATTTTACAAAATTTACAAATATTTAAAAAACCTGTTGAAGTAAGATAATTAACCGCGAAAAGAATTTTTGAAAAAGCAGTAAAATAGTAAATTATACTCTCAAACTCAAAGGGCTTACGAATTGTTTTGTTTAATATAAGTATGTTTAGAAATTGTTTGATTGAGTAAACTTGTGTTTAATAATTGTTTGAAAGAGTAAACTTGTAATTAGGAATTGTTTGATAGAGTAAACTTGTAATTAGGAATTGTTTAAAAGAGTAAACTTGAAATTAGGAATTGTTTGGTTGATCAAACTTATGTTTAGGAATTGTTTGGTTGATCAAACTTGTGTTTAGGAATTGTTTGGTTAATCTAACTTATATTTAGGAATTATTTGGTTTATCAAACTTATGTTTAGGAATTGTTTGGTTGATCAAACCTATGTTTAGGAATTATTTGGTTGATCAAACTTATGTTTAGGAATTATTTGGTTAATCAAACTTATGTTTAGGAATTATTTGGTTAATCAAACTTATGTTTAGGAATTGTTTGGTTGA
>NW_019397003.1:389059-405323 GCF_000591075.1 Eurytemora carolleeae | reverse complement strand
GGGGGGGGGGGGTTATTGATCTAATGATTGACAATTGATAATTTAGATGTTGGCAGTACGATCCTGACGATCGACCCCATTTCCAGGAGATCCATGCAGCAGTAGATCTTCTTTATTCTCGGTAAAATTAAAGTTTTTGTTGAATTTTGATTTTTTGTTAATTTTTTTCTAACACACTAAAACTACTAATATTTTAAAGTACGAATAGGGTTAAAAACAATCCTGATTTTTTTTTAAATGAAAAGTTTGTTAAAATTTATATTTTTTGCTGAGGATTATTTTTGCCCCTATTTTCAGTTGCGTTATAGGACCAGAGACTAGAGTGTAAAAGGACGATGAGAAGAAAACCAACATTGAGAACATGCTTTCTAAGTTTTGGACAATTGCTGAGCGGAAGAAAAGTGAATTAGAACATTATATCGAGAAAAAATTTACATAAAATGTTTCTGAAAAATGGGTATATTGTAAATGGGATGTTAAATACTTTAAAACCAAAATTCTTTCGTCTTTTTTTGTATGTCACAACAGGATACATAAAACTAAACACTAAACTAGTAAACATTATCTCAAAGATTTGGAAAAAATTATAACAATTAACTAGATTTTGCAGCTTATTTCCATTTTTATTAACTTTTATACATATCTCTATTTTTATCTATATTTACTTAAACTGTTTTATATTTTTACATAAACATGAATTTTACAAAGAAATGCAATTTTGTATATTTTAAGATTTTAATACTCAAATATTTTTCCTTTTTTCTTCAGTTCTCTGAGTATATTGGAAGTGTGAATACAAGTTGAAAAACCGCTGTCACAGCCGGAGATAAACCACTTGCAATGACAGCGTAGCTGACAGACATGGCTGCTGACAAATCTGTGATTTTCATAGTACTTGTGTGTTCTAGACAAATGTCGGGTGGGGTTGCAATTATATTTCAAAGAGACTATTCACAGAATTCAAAATACCCATGATAAGTTCAAATTTAGGATCACAACTAATTTTTTTTTACTGCTCCAAATCCTCCAAATTGATTTTATTTCCCCAACTCTGTCTGATATTCACTGAGAAATCCACGGGTTTTAGCGCTTTTTCCACATATTTTGACACTTTGTGGGAAGACACCTATCGGGAGAACGTGGGGCCTCAATTTCATTTACTGTCGAGCTGTTTTTTAATAATAATATTGATAAGTTAACGACACAACGTTTTGAACATTATGGCTCTCGTGTACATCTTTGAGCAGTAAAACAGACTTAGTTGTAATCATAAATTTAATAATTGGGATATTTTTAGATTTTGAAAGAAGTGTTTAAAATTTTTAAAATTATTTATTTAAATATTCCAGCTGCACACTTGTCTAACCCACATGCTTGATACCCTCCTGTAACCTGGAAGTATTTTTATACAGATTATTATTGTTCTTTAATGTTACCCTGTAATAAAACATCTTCTTTTCGGAGATGAATTAAAATAAATAATGTAACTATACCTTGAGTGTTGTTTGCTTTAATATATGTATTTGCTTCAGTTCCTTTAGGGAGTTATCCTTAGTTGCTTTGTATTCAAGTACAGGAAATGCACGAATTTTTTTTATTTATAATGACTAATAGTCTTTTTAATTATCCTTCAAAGAATTTTGAACCTAGTTTTAAATTTAATGTTTTGCTCAGCAATAATAATGCTACAAATGTTACGGGGTATTATTTAATTTCTGCACAACTAGCGCAGAGCGTCGCATTTTAAATTTTTGGAAAATAAATTGACTTTTTAAGCCGAAATTGAGGTATCCTTTCTAGGAATTTTTACTAAAAACAGACTCGGGTGGTTGACTAAAGTCGCTCAGGCCACCCCCTCACCATGTTTTCCCCTAGTACTCTTATTTTTACACTTTCACCTTAAAACTACTTGACCTAACAGGAAATAAGAGATTTTTTTGTTTAAATACTTTTTTTGATCGTCATGGTTGGTGTTCCATAATTTCACAACTTTGAATACGTGTGTCACAATGTCAATCCTAATATTTACCACTATTCCTTTACTTAGGCTAAGGCCTATTGACCTTGTAGGGGGAGCGCGGCCTTCCCCAATTAGGATTAAAGAACCTTAACTTAGAGTACATCCCAGCCCCCTTGTTACAGGTTTCCCGTCTTAATTATAGTCAGGGGGCGGAAACGTCATGTGTGTGTACCTGTACAAAAAAGTGTGTGTCAGGAATATCTAACCGAAGGCGTGTACTTGTATACGTACATAAGAATCTCGGTATTTTTTACAGTCTAGGAGAGTGCATTAGTTTATTGTTAACTGTTTACTTAAAAATAAGTTTAATATACATGTAATATATTATTTACATATTTAAGACAAATTTTTATGCAAAGAATCTAATTTGATTAAAGTTTACAATAAAGTACTCGATTTTTAATTTTAATTATAATTGACGACATTGTTCTGCAATTCCTTGACTGTAGTCATGTCGTGTGTCTACCAAAAGAGTGTGTGTAAGGAATACCGAACTAGTCTGAAAAGTAGTGAGACTGGCTTTCTCATGCCAGACCAGTGCCATTTCCTTTCCTATTCCTATTTAAATGATGTTTAAATCATTTGGCAAAGAAATAGCAAGTTCTCAGCTGCAGGAAACTAAAAATAAAGATAAGTGCTTTAGCACATTCAATTTGGTTTATTTCAAATCAAAATCTGCTGGCGTACTCTTATCTTGATCTACTAGAAAATATGTCGATCCACGGTTTGATCCAGGCATTGATGGAACATAGCTTGGACAGTGTTTTAAACACTTGCGAGCTGTTTGGACTTAAAAAGGTTCCAAAGTAATCTGAGAAGTTGAACTTTTTACTTTTCGTAGTATGCAAACTTTGACCCAGGAAGAAATGATATTTTAATATAAAAATTGGTTCAATAAAAACCTACTTTTACTTAACAATTGTTGGAAAAGCTCAAAAACCAGCCAAACCATGTTATATCACTAGGTCTAAGTGTAAAATATCAATAAAACAGACAATGTGTAAGTGTGCTAGTAAAATTTTATAAAACCTAGCTGGAGTGCCTGGCATTACCCGTGGATTAAAAAAATGTTGAATTTTTTTTGGGACCATTTTATCCTTTGCTTCCCATGGGTTTCCTCAAAAAATTCAGCCTATGCGGTCCAGACGTTTAGCCAGCTCACATATATATTACATATACATGTGAGCTAGACATTTAAGCGAAAAGCTGATTTCCAAATTTTTGCGAAGTACAGTGAGACTCATAAAACTGTGGAATTGAAATATGATATTTTAATATTCTAAAGTGTATTTTGTATAATATCTGTGGGATGCCTGCGTACAGACTGACAGCTGGTGGGGTCTTAAATGTAAGACATGTGGCCGCAGTGTCTTAACCTAACCTAACCCTAAATAAATACTAATTTAATTATTTTTCTGGATCTACAAAATTCAATCCCCCTCTCTCTGTTTCGGAATTTTCCAGGGCATTGCACACAACATAAATCCCATTATATCAAATTAATAACATTCGTATCCATCCTTTTCAACATCCATCCTTAACCCGTACTATCTATAGAAACAAGCTGTCATAGAGAGAGAGAATATAAGAAAAATTATCCGGTATTCGCGCATTCTTAGGAGTTTTATCTATCCCCCCCTCCGCCAAGTTAGGAACCATGCCTAAATCCCACTCTCCCTAATTTTTTGGGCGGAGAACATAAAGTTTTTAATTCATGGGATTTTATTTTAATTTTTCTCATCGGCAAAAAAGCGTGTGAAAGTTTCTAACTCTTTATTCAAATTTAATCTCCATTATTTTTCAATCAACGTATTTTTGCTCTATTTGTTGGAGCAAAAAAAAAAATATTTTTGAAGATTTTTGATCAGAACGAAGAGACCAAATAGAAATAAATCTAAGAAAGCTGTTTGGTTTGACTTCCCTATTTTCAAGAAATTCGTCAAACAAAACAAACATAATCCCGGATTTTACGGATGTGGTTTTTTGGTCCTTGTTTTAATTTAATTAATCCATAGCCATAGCCCATAATCTAATATTAACTGCATGCACTTTGCACGGTGTTCTATAAAAATGTACCTCAGTAAATGCATATGGCACATGCACATATCGAATTTCCTGGTCTTTTCAGTTTTCATGTCTATAGTGACTAACCATGAACTGTCTTCCAAGATTTGGCAACCCTCTAATTTTAAGGGAAGAAAGGCATAAATATGTATGTGGTATGTGTTAGAACAATTTAGTGAATAACCGAATGTATCCGTCATAATCCGGGATGACTTGAGTAAAGGAGTTGAGTCTTTGCCACAAACTCTGATTTTTTAATCCGTATATCTTTGGAACCCAATGTCGTAAACCTTTAATATTTCAAACTTATATTTTTTTATCTATCAAAAGTCATAGTTTGAAGTGTCAAAGGTTCCCTACTTTGGAATCCAAAGATAAAGGGTTTAGAAGATCAGAGTTTGAGGCGAAGACTCAATTCCTATCGAATCATGCTGCGCGCGGCTCTGTAAATTTTTTTTATTGTCAATTTACTTTATATGATGTAATTCTACTATGAACGGTGCTTCTACAGCTTTACACTGCAGTAGTAATCAGAAAACTCCAGCATAGTTTTTTGTTCGTATTTGTTCTTTCTAGTGATTAACAACTATATTTCATAATAATAAGAAAGAACTGTTTTTTGGTTATCAATGTAGATCGTCATTTAAATACGAGACTTCAGAGACGACTGTACGGAATTAGACGACTTCATTTCTAGATTATTCCGGCGGAGCAGTGGACGATCTGTTACATTCGACCAGAAGTCCCTGGCTGGGAGTATCAGGAATCTGAGGTTCCAGGATTCTGGAGCCTGGTTCCATACTTTCAAGGATAGGATGACCCTGAGGAAACCACGAGGAGCTGACCGTCACGCTCAGGGTTCACAAACTAATCTTCATGTTTAGATCATTTCGTTATTTCGGTTCAAAATATATTTATTTAGTTACATGCTTTTTAATTTTTTTTCTTCTTGTAGAATGGATGTATTAAAATTGACAATAAAATAGAGACTTTGAATTCGTTTTTTTTTATTAAGCGGCATGCGTTAGCACGTCGTGCTACTATCACCGAACACCATGTATAACCTCCTTAAATTAACAGAGAAGTATCGTATATCGTAGCTTTCCTGCCATGAAAAAAATATCAATTTTATTAACTTAATTCTCTATCCACAAGTCACTATATAAAGAACTAGAGCAGTACAGTTAAATACATTGCAATACAGAGCAGTACAGTTAAATAAATTGCAAAAAATTCTCAAGATCTCTGGTATTATTGACAACACAAAAAGGCAAACCACTTTTTGGAAATCCCAGATCTTGGAAAGTTCTGTGGTTATTGTTTCGAGAATCAAACATGAGAAATAAATTCAATAGTCATTAAGACGGCTTTTAAACTTCTCTCTACCGTCAAAAGATTAAACTAAAATAAAAAAGCTATTTGCCCTATGGGTAACAGATATTTCCTTTGTTACCAGTTTCCACGTGGGAAGTTGTTTTATGTTAAAAATAAAAATAAAAGAGAACTAATTAGCTGTAACCACTGTAGTGCTGTAATAACCTGAAGTACTTGATCATCTATTTGGTAATTAACCAACTCTTGCAGTTAAGATTTCACAATTTATTTTACAATCCAATTTTAAAATCAAAGTTTTTAAATTAATATCATTTGTTTTACTAATTTTCATCTCACGATAAATACTGCAACAATTTTCTTATTAAATATTCCCAATCAATATTGTTTTTCTCCTTTAAAATATTTAATTCTTTATTTTTTTATTTCCGAACCCAGGGAAGACACGCTGAACTCTTGTTTCACGTTCTCCGCTGATATTTGCTTTGCCCTCTTCTTCAGTAGCATTTCTTCTCCCTTTCTCCTTTTTGAGTAACTTTGCTTTCCTTTCGTTAGATTTACCTTTTCCGCCCTCTCTTCCACCTTTTCCGCCCTCTCTTCCACCTTTTTCTGGTTGTTTCTCTCCACTGCAGGTTTCTCTCGGTTCAGTTGACTCTTTATATAGCGTTTCATTTCGTCTAAAGGTCTTTAATCCGTTTTTATTTCCGACAACTTTTTTGTTTACATTTTTTTCTTTAAGAGTTTTCTCCGTGATCACTTGTCTAACGACCGGCAAACCTTCATTCTTAGACCTAGTGGTGTCATCTTTCTTCTTAATTTTACTTTCAACTTTTTTCCCTTTGTTTTCTTCGATTCTCGTTCTTTCATAAGTTTCTTTCTTTTTATTTTGACCTTGTTTTCTGTCATTGTTTACTTGCTGAGGACTTTTTCTTTCTTGTTTATCCAGTGTTTCTTTCCCTTGGGAGACCCTTCCCATGTTTCTGGATTTCTTTTTATTTCCTTCTTGATTTGTAGATTCTAAAAAAGATAGTTCAAGGTAGTGAATAGTGATGTGAAATAAGTTGGCTTCGTTAAAGAAGGTTCCACAAAAAGTTTCAAACTTACACTTTGTCAAAATTTGACCCCGAGAGAAAATTAATGCAAAACAAATGAACCAAAAACGAAGGTGACGAATTATTTTTTGGTTCGTTTTCCATTTTTAAAAATTATTACAAAGTTCAATAAAAGCAAATGTAAAATACAGTTTTGAAATATGTTGGAAGTTTTATCAAAAGTTTTTGTGAAACAAACCAAAGGCCGAATTTAAAGAATTTGAGCCGCGTCTTAAATTTGAGACGCAGCTCAAATATAGTTGGTTCCACTTAAAATTGTATTAAATGTATTAGGATTTAAGCCGGCGCTCAATTGAAACCGGTATTTGGCGGATTTGAGACGTGGCTCAAATTCATTAAATTCGGACTCAGAACGATTAATAACATACGTTAATTAGAGAAAGTACAGGGATACAAGACTAAAAAAAGGCAACAAAATTTGCAGAGAATATACAGTGGTAGGCTATTATATCAATACAAAGACGACGACTTTCGAATTCAATTTTGATTTAAATTAAGCTGTTTAACAGCATCGATACACAAAAACATAGAAGTCAAGAGAATTTATAATTAAAAAAGCTTCCCTTGGATTACTTGTAAACTTGTAACTCGAAAAAAGCTTTATTAAATCAAACTTAATTAAAAAGTCGTCTTCACTGTAGTGATATTAATTGCTTACCACCGTAGTACAAGGAAATGTTTTAGCAGATATTTTTAATATCCAAAAAAACGAAAATTGAGGCTCTAGCATTAACTACTGTTTTTAAAATGTGCAGTTAACATTTTCAAGAATAGCACTCCTCCGTCCCCTTTCACAGGGTAGATTGATTTTTAACGATCATGGGAGAAAAATGAAAATGATCCCACACACCCTGAATTTCAAACTTAAAAATTAAAGTCAATCGAAAGTTATACGCCACTGTTTTCCAATTTAAGCCCAGAAATCATAAAATATCAGCACGCTTGCTTAATTGTAAACTGTACCCTGTGCAGTGTACACTCTGTACAATGTATTCATGCTGTACAACTTGTGCAACGCGTACTACGTGTAAAACATTCAACAATAAAAACAAACCTTCTTGATTGTCTTCTCTTTTAGAATTCTCTGCTATCTCTAACCTAAAATTAATAAACAATACAGAGCAGCACAGTTAAATACATTGCAATACAGAGCAGTACAGTTAAATAAATTGCAAAACAGAGCAGTACAGTTAAATACATTGCAATACATTGCAATACAGAGCAGTACAGTTAAATACATTGCAATACAGAGTAGTACAGTTAATATAAGTACAATAAGGAGCATTTTAAGTTAAATATTTATTTCAATACAGAGCAGTACGGTTAAATACCTTACAAAGAGCAGTATACTAAAATACATTGCAATACAGAGTATTACAGTTAAATAAAGTACAATACGGAGAACTTTAAAGTTAAATATACATTTTAATACAGATCAGTACGGTTAAATACCTTACAAAGAGCAGCACAGTAAAGTGCAATACAGAGCAGTACAGTTAAATGAACAGTACAGAACAGTAAAGTACCTCAGATTATGAAGTTTGATGACATTATCTAGATGATCTTCTAGAAGTTCTTTATTCTTATTCTCCCAATTCTTTACCTCTTGCTTTAACCTTGTATTATCCCTGTTTAGTATATCAATCAGTTTCTGTTTCTCATCATTTTTATTGCACTCTAATTTAAACCTTCTATCCAGGACAGATATTTTCTTTTCCAAGTTCCTGATTTCTTCCTTAGCTGCAGCAAACTCAACTGCAATTTTTTTCTTATAAAGGTTTTTGTCCTTAACTCCATTCTCCGTTTCTTTATTTGTCACGTTCTTTTCTTCATCGAGCTTTCTCTTTCCTTCCTCGATCCTGTTCTTCTCTTCCTCGATCCTGTTCTTTACTTCCTCGATCCTGTTCTCTTCCTCCATCCTGTTCTTTTCTTCCTCGATCCTGCTCTTCTCCTCGATCCAGTTCTCTTCCTCCATCCTGTTCTTCTCTTCCTCAATCCTGTTCTTCTCTTCCTCTATCCTGTTCTTCTCTTCCTCTATCCTGTTCTTCTCTTCCTCGATCCTGTTCATCTCTTTCTCGATCCTGTTCTTCTCTTCCTCGATCCTGATCTTCTCTTCCTCAATCCTGTTCTTCTCTTCCTCGATCCTGTTCTTCTCTTTCTCGATCCTGTTCTTCTCTTCCTCGCTCCTGTTCTTCTCTTCCTCCATCCTGTTCTTCTCTTCTTCAATCCTTTTCTTCTCTTCCTCAATCCTATTCTTCTCTTCCTCCATCCTGTTCTTCTCTTCCTCCATGCTGTTCTTCTCTTCCTCAATCCTGTTCTTCTCTTCCTCGATCCTATTCTTCTCTTCCTCAATCCTGTTCTTCTCTTCCTCAATCCTGTTCTTCTCTTCCTCAATCCTGTTCTTCTCCTCTCCTATAATTTCTTTCTTTGTTTTTCCTTCCTCAATTTTGTCGTTCACTGTTTGAGCAGGATCGTCTTCAAGTTTGAGATTATCAATAGTCTTTAAAATAGCGTCCGTTGATTCTGTTTCCTGATATACAGGAGGAAACAATAAACACGAAATCATTTGTAATGTTTCAATATTAGTATTTGATAATTTTAATGAAAAATAACCCATTTTCCTTAGAGGATTTATAAATTAAATGCTTTTATTAGAATTTTTGTTTACTACAACAAACTACCCAACTAATTAAAAAGGTATAAAATACGCAGGCCATGTTTAGGAAACATGACAGGATAAAAAGAACAGGGATTTACTTATTTTAAGAAGTTCAAAGCATTTTTCAAATCAATGACGTCGAAAAAGACAATAGAATATTTGTTTTACTAAAACAAAGATAACAATTGAAAGCCGTAAAAATAAAAAGACGACCTATAAATTGTTCATTTCCATGTTTTTTGGACCGCCCTGCAGACTTTTTTTAATCCCGCTTTCCTCCTCCTTTCTCTTCAACATTAAACTTTTCTCTGCAATAATTCTTTTTTGGTTTTGAATAGTTGCATCTTTTTCATCGATTCTCTTCTCTAAACTACAGATCTTTAATTTAAACTTACGAAGTTTATCAGGATTAACAGGTTTATCTAAATCAGCCATTTTATCTGTAACAATAGTTACCATTTGTATATTGTACTACATTAGTATTGTACATGTAGTAAACAGATCCTTATTCTAAAAAATAAAAAAATATTTCGAGATATCTGTGATGAAATAAAAAATAAAACGGAATTATTTCATCAAAAAAAAAATATTTAGTATTTGGAAATCTGTGTTGTAATTTAAAAAAATGAAAGTTTGAGGAAAAAATTGGATTTAGAAAACTGGACAGTTGTTTTGACAAAATCCTGCGTTTGTCTTAAATGAAAATAAATCTCAGAAACATTCGCACAAATTAAGAACGAAAATAATTCTATTCTAAATTATTACAATTTCCTTGTTTATATCTGAGCTCAACTATAGAATAAATGTATGAATTAGAAACCAACCAAAAAACTAATTTTAATTCAGACGAGTTTGATCCATCTTTCCATGTCTTAGATCTGCTAGACGGAGACTTCTTCTCTGACCTTGACAGAAACTTGCCTCTATAGGCTCAGTATTTTCATCTAACCTAGAACCAGCTACATCCTCCATGTGTGATCCTAGAAACCTTCTCTTCGAAGATCCTGATCCTCCAAAACCTAAAACCGTCTTACTTCTCTTTCTAGACCTGTTAAACACATCAGCTGAACTTCCGGATTGGTTTATTCCAAAAGTAACAGAGCGAGTAACTCCCACTGTTGTATGTTTAATCTTTGGAGTAATATCCAACTCTCTAGGTTTGTCTAATCTGGGATGAACTGTCCGATTTCTCTTTATAAATCCTACTCTGGGTGTGGGTTTCACCTCTGGAGTAATATCCAAATCTCTTGGTTTATCCTTCCTAGGATGAACAGTTCGACTTTTCATCTTTTCTCCTACTCCAACTGTATCTTCAAGCTCTGGAGTAATATCCAAGTTTCTGGGTTTATCTTTCCTAGAATAAACAGTTTGACTTCTCTTTATTCCTACTCCGGGTGCATCTTCAAACTGTTGAGCGACAATCAGGTTTTCAAGTTTAATCATTCTAGGATGAGCAGAGAAACTTCTCCTATTTCCATTTCTCGGTTCATCTATAAACCTTGAGGAAACCTCCATCTTTGTTCTGGAGCGACTTCTCCTATTTACTCCTATCCCCGGTATATCTTGAAACTCTGAAGTGACCTCCATATCTTCTTCCTTAATTTGGTTCTCTACTGTTTGACCGTGACCTTCATCAAGTTTAAGATTATCCAGATCTTTCATGATAACCTCAGTGTAATCTCTATCCTGACATACTGGGAGTCCCAATAAATACGACATTATATCTGAAACATTATGGACCACGTGAACAATTTTTCTATCATGTTAAATACCACAGTTAAGTTAGTGTTTAACAATATACAGTTTAGAACTAGACGGAACTTTGCAGGAATATTAATCTCTTATTGGTCAAATCCCCGTCATTCGGCCAATGAGAGATCGTTTATTCTGGTCCTTGAAGAGAAAATGAATTTAATCTAACATCTCTGATAAGTCTTAACTCAGACTACTTTTCTTTCAGTCTGTCATTTCTCAGGATCAAGTTTCTCTTTTTCAGCTTTTCCAGTTCAACTTCAAGCCTAGAGTTCTCCTCCTTCAGTTTCTTCATCGTTAACTCTTGTTCTTCCAGCATCTTGACGTCCTTTTTCCGATGAATTACAAACGAACTTATCTTCTTCTCAAGAAGGCTTATTTGATTGTTTTTCAATGATATCAAAGTTTCATAATTTTCATTCTTCTTCTCTTGAATATCAATCTTTTGACGAAGTTTTCTTATTTCTTCAAAAGATGCTTGATTTTCCGCGGTATCTGAAGTCTCATAAAATATCAAAATTAAGGAATTGAAAAGGTCATTTTCAAAGATCTTTCATGTTTCGAAAAAACATCATGCAGACTTAATTTTAAGATTGATCAAGCAAAGCAAGATTTTGCTCTCAACATTTTTCGATTGTTTTTGTGTAATTTTAGTGCATTGATTTTAACTAAAAAATAATGTAAAACAGGGTTCCACAAAAAAAACGGATTTTGCTTTTTTGAACAAACATTTTATCATGTTTTATGCATTTTAAAAGTTTGGGAAATCTTCTGATGCATTACAGTTCTTATCAGAGTATTTAATACCAGAGACTTAATTTTTAACCGATTTTCATTTTACCCCAAACTATTGGTTCAAACAATATCCATTTTAAACACTTCCAACACTTCCAACACTTCTATTGTAAGTTTTTACAAACTTGTCTTTGCTTTCTTCGATTTTTTTGCCAGCACAAAATGTGTTAAAGCCTTAACATTGATTTGCTTGTAATCATTTATAATTAAATTCTCTGTAGATTTTAAATAATAAGATTAAAACTAAAAGTTTAGAAACATAATATTTAGTTTTAAAACTGTTGGAAAAGCTGTAAGGATCTGGGGCAGTTCCTAGATTATCAAAAAATCCTTGATTAATTATAAATTGAAAACAAAACTTAGGCATTAATGTTTTATTGAGTTTTCCTAAATCTTGTTTCTTCACTTTTCCTCCTTTCCGTCCCATCTCCGATAGTTTCATATCTTCCAGGTCCCTGGTGATATCTTCAAGAACCTTTATATTCCTGTCCTTTTCCTTTTTTATCTCCTGTTTTAGTTTATCGATTTCATCATCCTTCCGTTTCATAACCTCGTCTTTTGTTTGGATGATAGTCTCCAGTTCAGATACGATATTATCCCTCCTTGAAGACATTCTTGTTCTGCACGATGTTTATCTGTGATAATTACCGAACTAGATAAAAGGGGCTGTAAGAGTAATTTTAAGTACCCCTCCATGCAAAGATACCAATCCCCTATTCACAACAATCCCTTCAAAACTTGTATCTAATCAATAATGTAGGAGAAATTGTTGTTTTTCATTAAAAATAACCCATTTTTAATATTAAAACATAGATATTGAATTATTACTTGATTAGGCAAAAATTTTCCCCTAACAGATTCGCTGTGATTCGGTAATTGCATGGAGGGTCACTTGAAATTACGATTTAAGCCCTTTAGCACCACTGTGATATAACGATTTCAAAGCCTCAAGCAATAATCGATGAGAATTTTGCCAATTACTTCTTAAAACCCAAAGCTAACAACAAGTGCTTTGCAGCGCTAAAATGTACATGTATAGGGCTACAGAATAGCATAAGTGAGTGAGAGCGGTAAAATAAAAGCCCAAGCCGTATCGACACTTTAAAGTCGACCCTTTCATAAAAATAGATGAGACTTTTTATAAGCAGGCTGAATTTATGTGGCACATAACCTCTCAAAATAAAATATGAAATGAATTCCATATTTACATAGATATATTTTAGAATTTATTTCTCAAATCAGAATTTTGATAAAAAATATACATTTTGGTAACACCAAACTTTATTTGGGTGATATGAAGTAAGTTATAAGAAAATACCCAAGTAACAATTTAAGAAAAAAACTGGTTAACATTTTGTGACTGAACGGGACTGTACAGTGTACCCGTAATGAAGTGACCCTCAATACATGTTCAATTCACAAGGTACCGCTAAAATATTTGTTTGATCATGAATGTATAATATATTCATCATCCATTCTTTCACTCTAGATAATTGGTAGTTTTAATTGTGGTTTCTCTATATAATATAAAGAAGACCGAATTTGAAGAATTTGAGCCGCGGCTCAAATATGGTTGGTTCCACTTAAAATTGTATTTAATGTTTAAAGATTTAAGCCGGCGCTCAATTGAAACCAGTTTTTAACGGATTTGAGACGCGGCTCAAATTCAAATAATTCGGTCAATTAAAATATTGTAGATTGGATTTCCAGTTCAGTCATTGAAGTTAATCGCTTATCTCTTAAACATATTTCACCCTCAGGACTGCAGAGTGTTCATCATAATCTTCCTGGACTGCAGAGTGTTCATCATAATCTTCCTGGACTGCAGATTGTTCATCATATTCTTCCTGGACTGCAGAGTGTTCATCATAATCTTCCTGGACTGAGTGTCAATCATAATCTTCCTGGACTGCAGAGTGTTCATCATAATCTTCCTGGACTGCAGAGTGTTCATCATATTCTTCCTGGACTGCAGAGTGTTCATCATAATCTTCCACATTCCTCATTTGTCAGCCCCTAAATCTTTTTATTTCTGAAAAAAAAAATCTGATTAAAAAATTACAAACTAACATTTCAAATAAATTACATGCAAAAATTGGGGTTTCTTGCTCACTGTTCATAAAGTGCAATGACATCTTTAATATTGCTCATTGTAGGACATTTTCAATTTTCATTTAATAATAAAATAATGCGTATTGTTGTCTATGTTCAATATTCATTCATTCATTATGCTAACTCTTGTAAAACTAATTCGCATATTCATGTCTATTCATTTATGATTCTAGGTTTCTATTGATGTACATATTCAATCATTTGTTAGGTTTAAATTACTATTAATTTTAGATTATTGATTGCAGTGGATGCATGGTTATACAAATTAAAAAATATGGTCATATATTGTTTATCATCATGGAAGCAATTGATGCTATTTTTGTAGATCTTCTCCGGCCAGGTTTAGTATTGATAGCTCCAGGGTTTACTGGAACCTAGGGTTGGGTTTGAATTCTTTATTCCCTGCTCAATCTAGTGAATTCTAGACAATTCTAAGGGGATATCTCTGTAGAGAGATGCCTCCTCGACATGTGGGATGGATCATGTCTGTGAACCATCAAGGACAGATCCTGCCCGTAGGGGTAGTAAGATTGATCTTGAGTCTGGGGTCCTCTCGGAGTATTGCCGACTGGGATAGGCGTTCTATTGTTCGGCATCTGATAGAAGGTTTGGGTGTAGTTGGAAACAGGAGCATAGCATTTGTTTTGAGTCAAATAGCTCGGTACATAACCGGACCGCTGGTGCTGAGTCATCTGGGATTGAACCTGGATAAGGTTTGATTGAACCTGTGGGAAAACCGTGCGCTGGGATATACATAACGGAATCTGAGTTGGGGGAGGTCTGCGTGTGAAGTTAAAAGATATCTGGGGATAGATCTGAGAATGTTTGAAGTAGAACTGTTCTCCCGAGATCTGCGGAACCTGATGATTATCGTTTAGTAAAACTTCTCCAGGGAGATCCTGTTTCTTGATAATCTTCCTATACTCTCCAGGCATCCTGTTCTCCTTAGTATCCGTAGTATAGCTCTGGGACCTGGAGAAGGTGCTCAGTTTGTACTGGTGTGAACCCTGCTCTGAATCCCCTGGAGTACTGATCCTGTATCCTTGAGAATCCGCACTGTATCCTAGGCTGGATACTGGTGACTGCTGATACGAATTTGTATTCGTGTATGCTTGGTAACGGGAACTGATAGGATACAGATGGTTAGGTGGTTTCTTGATCAATTGCTGCCCCATTTCATGTCTTGGCTCTTTGCTCAGAGTAACTCCAACCAACGCCTAAACTCAATAAAATTAAAACATTGTTTAACTATGTTTTATAGAAGTCTCAATAACTCAGAATGATAACATATTTTCACAAGTTTATTTATTCATATGTTACTCGTTTAACATACTAAGAATGACTAGTGTAAAATCCGAGATTGAACAAGTTTGCGAAATATCAGTGAAACTGTTTGCGCATTTATGCAAACTCAATTCTAATTTTAACATGTAGGACAAAATCATATTTTCTTATAACTAAAAGTCAGGCTTCTACAGTTCTCCCTCCCAAGTTTCAGGCATGGTGCAGCAGGACTGAGACTGAAAATAATCCATTAGAAACTGCTACTTTCTTGGGACGTCCCTTATTTGGAGGTTCTTCTAGAGTAGGTGCATCAATTGAGATCACTGCTTTCAGCCTGTCTATTGAGACATTATCTTCACGATTACCAATTTTAATTTTAAAATATTTAGATTTCTTTTCTAATACTTTAAAAGGTCCNACCCCAGGGAAGGTTTATGAATGATCAAAATTTCAAATATTTGTCTCCATCAAAATTCGATCTTCATTAAATTTTTGAAAATTTTGAAAATCCACGAAATTTTTTGTGAAAATCCGCGAATTATTTTTGTTTTGTTTTACGATGTACACAAAGAGAACATGTTCACAATTAATTTAGAAGATGGGCGCGAAGCGCCCTCTAAGGCTAGTAGATTTAAATACATTGATTTAAATATTATAAAGGTTCTCCTAATCAAAAAGGTATCCCGAAATTGTTTTGATTAACAGTAAGTCTCTTTTAAGATAAATGATGGTAGATCACATGTTTAAAAGTTCAAGAGTTTTATTTTACAAACAGACCCCTTTAAATCTGACGGAGGATGAATAAGATATCCCTATTTTTCTAGCTAACAAATTATTATTTTCAATTGTAGCTTTTCTGTTAGAGTGACTAGCGGATTTATGATGTAGATGAAATTTTAAGAAAATTTTAAGAAAATTGAACACGTATAAAAAGATGATACATTCGTCATTGTTACCCAGATAGAGATGGAACAATTGCAGTACGATTGCAGTACACACTGTTATCAATGTTTTGCCCATAGAGAATAGAATATATATTAGAGGGGAATTTACTAGAAAAAAGTGTAAAACGGCCATTTTGTTGTACTGTTTCCATACTGCAGGTGTACTTCACATATTTATGCTATATAACCT
>NW_019397003.1:376990-388319 GCF_000591075.1 Eurytemora carolleeae | reverse complement strand
ATTCTATCCTGTCCATCTTATAATGTACATTGTCCTGCACATTCTACATTCTATCCTGTCTATCTTATAATGTACATTGTATTGCACATTCTACATTCTATCCTGTCTTTCTTATAATTTACATTGTACTGCACATCCTACATTCTCTATTCTCTCTTTCTTATATGAACATTGTATTACACATTCTACATTCTATCCTGTCCATCTTATAATGTATATTGTACGACATATTCTACATTCTATCCTGTCTATTTTATAATGTACATTGTACTGCACATTCTACATTCTATCCTATCTATCTTATAAAGTAAATTGTACTGAACCTCTAATTTCTATCCTGTCTTTCTTATAATGTACAATATATACTGTACATTTTACATTTTATCCTCTCCATTTTATAATATACAATGTACTGCCACATTCTGCAATATTATATTCTACATTCTACAATGTACATTGGATCCTGTTCTTTTTATATTTTGAAGTTGTAGATTATATGATAAATTGTTCAATGTTTAGTGTGTTAATACAGTGATCGGTATTTATGTCTATCCAATAAAGACTTTTTTCCACAAGTTTTTGATTGTTAACAAGCTTTTTTTTTGAATTTGCTGTTTTTTCAAATTACAAGTTTACAAGTATAAAACACAGAGTATATAGCTGTTTTTTCGAATTAAAGTTTACAAGTAAACAACGAGTATATAGCTTTTTTTTATTCTTTCAATATTTTATTTCCATAATTATTTGTATTCATGCTGTTTAAAAGCTTGTTAGAAATCAAAATTGAAATCAAAAATCGTCTTCATTAATTTCTACGACGACTGTTCTTACCTAAAGAACCCCCATTCCACACTCTTACAGTTCATCTTGAGCCTTATCTCAGTTTGTGATGGAACCAACACTCTTCTAGCCTGGCTGGCATCCTTAAACCAAGGTAATAAGGCAAGGAAAGTTAATTGATGTTGCGTATTCTCTGCGTACATATTGAAACCGGTTCTATCTGGGCGGCGTTAGTAAACAAGAATAGATGCATCAGTGTTACTCTAGCATCCGAGGAGGATAAAAGCATTTAATTTTGATAATTTTGATAATTCACATAGAAACTTCCTATGACCAGGATATTTCATTGATTTTTTATGTCAGGCTGTGACATCCGTCTTGTGTTTACTTTACCGCCCAGAGACAGCACACTGCAGTACTGAAAATGCGTACACCTCTGGAATATAACTATCTTTACATTATAATTCTTTTCCTTAAACAGTTAACAGGGGGATTCTAGACAAATGTTTATATATGCTAAAATTTAGATGAAGCAGGAGAAAAATTCTTCTAAAAAATCCGGAAAGTTGGTTAATATGAGTAGATATCAAATGGCTCAATCTGAACCAACTGAAAATATATCTATTACTGGCACAATCGCTTTCCTTGAAAAATTTCGTTTCAAACAAAGAAACTGAACACTTGACTAAAATTATAATTTTTAAATCCTACAGCTTTGCAACCTGATAATGTAATCCTTTGATATTTTAAACTTCTGCTATTTGAACTATTATAAGTAATAGTTTGAAATATGAAGAGCCAAGACATCAGGTTGCAAAGATGTAAGAATTCTAAAATTAGAGTTTGAGGAAAATATTTAGTTTATTTGTCAATGAATTAATAATTGTAAAATGTTGAAGCGAATAGTCCTTTTTGATATTGAAAACTGATTTATATACCAATAAGAGATCAATACTAGAAAGGAATTGAGTTTTAACCACAAAATCTGATTTTCTAATTCCTATATCTTTGCAACCCAATATCGTATATGTTTCAAACTATAAATTCTGTTAGATAAAAAATCTAAGTTTGAAATGTCAAAGGTTTACATCATTAGGATGTTAAAATATAGGAATGAGAAAATTTGAGTTTGTGGCAAAGACTCAATTCCTTTGTGTTTTGAGAACGAATTTTTAAAATTCATATTTTGATTAGTATTTTGCCAATTGGACCTGGATCCCAGAATCCACATATCTTTTGTGGATCCTGCACTGTAAAAGGAGAAGGTGCCCTGGTAGCTTCTCTGGAGTTGATTTTACGTATAAGTATGGTAAAAGACAACTATAGCCGGTTTCATATTAGATATTCAAAACATTTTTTCTTCTCAATAGCTCTTTCATATGAGGATTTATGAAAACTTATAATATTTCAATCTTACGTAATAAACTAATAGTTTGATGCAAATAAAATAAACCTGGTGAGATTTAAAATGTAGTATCACGTTGTAACCAACATTATCCTGTGACGTCACAACTGCAACCTTAACGACATGGATGAAGATTATTTATTTATAATGATAATAATAATAATACGAGGTATGGTTAATAAGTTTTGCGAAATATTTGTTAAGGGTACTTCTAGAATCTAGACGTCTCAGCCCTGTCATTTTTGTGTGGGACCTCACATGACCCCTGGAAAGGCTTACGGGAGCTCAAAATTACAAAAAGTTATACTAAATTTTTGTAAATCCAAGAAAAAAATTGCAAATCCGCAAATTTTTTTATTATTGTTTTATCGAAGAGAAAATGGCGAAAGGTTAAGTAACAATTAAAAGTTTAAATATAAGATGGGCGCGCGAAGCTGATTTAGAAATAGATTAAAAAAATCCGCTGTCCAGTTATAAATGACTTCAGACCGAAGTAAGTCCTTGTAATAGATTGTTCTCAAATAAATACCACAAAATTAAGGAATTCTTATTTCCTCTCTTTATCTATATATATATTATACCTATATCTGATAAGTAAAACACAGATTATTTTTCCATTTATCTATTTTCTTATATATATACTTTGCTTGTCTGTCTGTTTATTTCTTTGTATCCAATAAACTTCAAAAAAACACTGAACCGATTGGGCCCAAAATTTTGAAGCAGCTCACATGCTTAGAATTGCAAAAATTTGTCTCCAAAAAAATTGATATTAGTAAAATTTTGAAAATCCACGAAAAAATATTTTTAATTCTACGAGCTTTTTTGTTATTGATTTAAATTGTACATAAAGAAAATGCTCACGGATAGAGCAACAATTAAAACTTGAAATAAAAATGTCCTCTCCCATATAAAACCCCCCCACCCCTCCTCCCCTCCTCCCCTCCTTCCCTCATCCCCTCCTCCTAAGATTTTTAAAAGATATTTCTTTCTTCATGTTTGCAAAGTGTGGTTAGGAGGATAAGTAAAAAATAAATCTTACTTTAGTAAGGTTCTTGCAATATCTACTGATAAGAAAGAACCAGTATTCTGCTGAGCGAGGAACCAGTAAACCAAGAACCAGGAGCTCATCTCGGTCCTGGGATCTACATTAAGCTCATAGAGGATATATAGTTACAGGGTTACCAGGATATTTCAGGTACATAGAGGATATACGGTTACAGAGCTACCAGGACATATCAGGCTCATAGAGGATATATAGTTACAGAGCTACCAGGTTATGTCAGATACATAGAGGATATATAGTTACAGAGCTACCAGGATATATTATACTCTTAGAGGATATATAGTTAGAGAGCTACCAGAATATATCAGATACATAGAGGATACATAGTTACAGAGCAACCAGGATTTATTAGGTACATAGAGGATATAAAGTTACAGAGCTACCAAGATATGGCAGGTACATAGAGGATAAATAGTTGTATATAGAATGTAAAGTTACAGAGTTACAATGTTTTATCATGCTCACAGAGGATGTAAATTACAGCAGGGTAACATCAAATACAGCTGCACAGAGAAGTCTCAAAAAGATTTGAAATTTTATGCAGAACCAACAATCTTTTTAAGAAAAGCACACGTTTATAGTTTAGATTTTCTTGAAGGAATTGAAATCAAGAAATTAATTTAAATCTCAAATTTTTATGCGGGAAACAGTACCCCATACATTATCATTTTTTTATGTATTTTCAAACCAATTTCCAAGTCTACTGAATTTCGGATATTTCCTGATTTCATTTTAACGGAAACCATACTTTAACTGAGATTAATTTAGAAAATGACGAGACGGTCGACAAAATTTCAAATAATCCTCCATCTAAAAAGTTACATATTCGATCCACAACGGTACCCTTTAAACCTTTAGACTTAGCAGCAAAAACAAAGAAGGAAATTGTCAGAATTGATACCTTTCTAGCGTCGGTATCTTCCTCATTTATTCGTTTATCAAGCTGTGTAGAATTGTATCTCTTCGAATAGAGGGTTTTTCAAATTCTAATTTTTAAAATTAACGAATTCATACTTTTTCAAAAGAACCGGTTTCCCTGGTCTAATCTCCACTGAGTTGAGAGTATTCACTGCTTTATATGCATCTTCAACTCTCGTGTACCGTACATAGCAGTGGGTCCTGAAATAATAAACTCTCATGTACCGTACATAGCAGTGGGTCCTAAAATAATAAACTCTCATGTACCGCACATAGCAGTGGGTACTAAAATAATAAACTATCATGTACCATACATAGCAGTGGGTCCTGAAATAATGTAAACAAAATGTTAATTTTTCTATTATTTTTTATCAACAAAAGTGATTGTAAAAAAATTATATAAATTTTATATTTTTGATTTTTTACTTTTCCAAAACCAATAAACTTTTCAGCGTCTACACTCTATATGCTTGCTGTTTTGCGTTGCCTGTTATTATAATATATTTACTTCGTGAATCCACTTGATTCTTCTATCTATCTATCTTCTTCTATACTTTGTTTGTTTGATTGTCTGTTTGTATCCAATAAACGCCAAAACGGCTAAACCGATCAGGCCAAATTTTTTGTGGGAACTCACGTGACCCCAAGGAGGGATATGGATGCTCTGAATTACAAAAATTGTCTAAAAATTTTTATGATTTTCTTAATATTTTATCGAAAAAAGATTGATCGCAACAATTAAAAGTTGAAATAGAAGCGCCCTGAAACCCTAGTTTAATATATTTACTTAGTGAATCCGCTGAAATGAACTAGAATTCTTAGTTTCTGAATAGTTCCAGCTTTAGAGAAGAATGGAACCAGCTCATCTTCAAAACACAGATCAGGTAGGTTATAGCAGTACACTTCTGCTCCTAAACAATAATAATAATAATAAAAATAGTAATAATAAATATGAAGAAATTAAGTATTTGCCACAAACTCTGATTTTCTAAGCCATATATCTTTTCAACCCAATATCGTAGATCATAGAATTTCAAACTATTAGTTACGTTAAATCAAATAATCAAAGTTTGAATTATCAAAGGTTTACACCACCAGGTTCCAAAGAAATAGGAATTACAAATTTGATTTTGTGGCAAATACTCAATTTCTCCAAGTATAAATAAAAGAACTAAATTTTCATTGAATCATGCATTATGTTTCATGCGTGATTCACAATTCTCGAACTAAAAGATTAAAGGTTCTAGTAAACCTACCTCTAGGCTCTAAGTACACTTACTGGTTGTATATCCTGGTATAAAACTAACCCCTGACAGGATCTAGTAAATCTAACCCTGAAGTACTGGTTGTATATCAAGGTATAAAACTAACCTCTGACAGGATCTGGTAAATCTAACCCTGAAGTACTGGTTGAATATCCAGGTATAAAACTAACCTCTGACAGGATCTGGTAAATCTAACTCTGGGTACTGGTTGTATATCAAGGTATAAAACTAACCTCTGACAGGATCTGGTAAATCTAACCCTGAAGTACTGGTTGTATATCCAGGTATAAAACTAACCTCTGACATCATCCAGTAAATTTAGCTCTGGGTGCTTGTAATGTCTCTGTCCATGTATCTTCGAAATCCTGGCCCCTGTCTTCTTCTGAATATAGAGGGTGTCTCACGAAAAATGACAGTTTGTAAATAGTTTTGAATGTCGTCTTCTATACACTGTATTAGATATTAAAAGCTGTTTGCAGTTTATTTCGTTTTAAAAATATTTTGCTCAAATATATTTCACTTTGAAGTTAATTTTACTATAATATGACTCCTATATAATATTTTTATTATTGTCTTTGGTATTAAGCAACTTAACAAATTATGGAAGAAGACATTCTAAACTATTTACCAACTGTCATGTTTCGTGGGACAAAGAAATTAACAAAAAGTCGACAAAGAATGATTTTTGAAAAACATAATAATTATTCTATTTAAACTATCAATAGATCTAACGTACAGGGTGTCCCAAAAAACATTGGAATTCAGTGACGAATTCGATATCGTCTTTGTTATGAATTAGCAGTGTAATACCTAATTTCAAAAGCCATAATATTATTATGTCTGCTAGAGTTTCTTTTATGAAAAGGGTTAAAGACTGTAAAGATGTGTCTATAATGTCTCCGCAAGATGAACAGTGAAGACGGACAAGTTTACTCTGTTTGTATACTGCAATTTTCTTGTATTACTAAGTACAACCGTATGCAGTGAAAACATAAACAAACAAAATGTGAACATAGCAGACGAAACTCTTACAGATTACAGCTTTCTCAGTAGGTATCACTATACTAAATTAAAGAATTATTTAAAAAGACGATATCGAATTCGTCACTGAATTCCCATGTTTATTGGGACACCCTCTACGTAAACCCCGCTATTTGTAATGGTAAAGGTTATAGGGAGATTTTTTAAAATTCTGGGTGGGGGGGGAAGGTTGCGAAAAATAAGTTTTTATTGTTTTTGCAAATAATATACTTTGACACATGTTTTACTATTCATTTTTCAAAGGCTTTTCAAAATTATAACTTTTAGATCGGTAGCTTAAATAACAAGTTAAAGGTTATCTTAGATTTTTTGAAACACCCGGGCGGTGTTTAAACTTTCAACTTTCAACTTAACCTTGCATTAAAAAAAAATTATTATTTTTATTACTATGTCAAGACAGGCAACAAATTTCAAGGTGTAAGTGTGAAAAATGATTGCCAGGACGAACAAAAAAGGGCATTTTTGGTTGAAAGGACATTTACCATCAAGTTTACGCGATTTTAAATCCTACCAGAAGAGATTTAATCCTCCTGTTCTTCTGTTCAATCTCCTTGTTTGAAACCTCACAGTCCACCAGGATACTGATAAATCCTCCATCTGTAGGATCCAGGGAATCTTCAACAGCAAGATCATGAGAGTTCATCTTGCTCAGGGTTCCTGATTCATCCTCATCTTTATTGGGTTTGGGGCGTCTAATCACTTCTCCACAAATGTCAGCAGCTTCTCGTGTTTGAGCTGCTGCTCCTCTGCCTGTGTTAGCAGCTGAAGCTCCTCCGCTTGTGTTTGCAGCTGCCCCCAGAGACTCTACCTGTTTACCAGATCTATCTCCAATTAAATCTTGATAAACGTCCGACTCTTCTCTATCAGAGTCAATCAGGATACTAAAAAGAGAAATATTACTGAATAATTTTGAAACTATATGGTTTTTAAAAACTTACTCAAGGTTGGATTTTTCATTGTCCATGAGAAATGCGTAGGTAGAGAACGCGCATTCTTCTAGCTCAATAAAAACCTTCTCTTTCAAACCTTCTACAGGAGAATCCATCTTAACAGAAACCTTCTCTTCCAACCCTTCCACAATAGAATCCATCTTAACAGAAAATGAGGGGGTTTCTTGCAGCAGGAGAGTTTCTTTTCTCTTCTCCTTATGCAACATAGTTTCAAATTATATTTTTGTTTTTTATTTCAAAGTTTATCAAAAATTAATTTTAAAAAACGTAAATTTAAATAACTCAAAAAATCTAAGATTAAAAAAATTTCCCAGAAAAAAACATTAGATTAGTAAAATTTGCCTTTTTTGATTGAACTTTTGTCTTGGTTATTGATAAAACCTGGTAATTTCACTTGAATGTTTACTAAGTTAGCAAGTATTAATGGATAATTTAGACCTGTAGTTACTTCCTGGTTCCTAACTGCTCATGTAAATCTGAAAATGTACATTTTACATAATTACACAAAGCAATGTTATGTAGTACATATTTCCATTTTAAAATTACGGGGAATTTACAGAATTTGCATTGGACTTTTTTAAGAAGATAGAAAACGTACATAAAACACAATGAATAAACACAAGTGAAATACAGGATTCGGGCAATAAACTCTCTGTGTTTGTCAGCGAAAAACAACCTTTGTTCTTAAACAATTACAAAGATTGAACAAAAATGTTATACTTCAGATTTTCTAAAATAAAGATAAATGCTTTCAAATTCCTTATTGCTACAGAATACAGAAAATGACAAAGCATTTCTTTGCAAAAATACGAATTAAAAATATTTTTACTTAAGATTTTCTTTACAAATTGTTTTTGTTACATGGTTTCAATTAAAAAATAACACAGTCAAAATTCTAAATCGAAATTCTGAATTAGATCTTCTTAGTTCGCCGTCAGATTCAGTCCTGGTCTGATTCCAGCCAAACGAAGACTTCTTCTCCGACCTTGGTCCAAGTACTGTACCATGTCTGATCCTAGACACATTCTCTTCAAAGACGCAGACCCGTCGAACCCTAGAACAGTCTTACTTCTCTTCCTACTTTCTACGGGTACCTTGGTGTATGTGTGAACTGTGCGGCTACGTTTCTTCACTTCTTCTACAGATTCCTCTTCAACTGAAGCTGCTCGAGGTTCTATTTTCGGATAAACAGAACGGATACGTGTCTTCACTCCACCTGAAGATTTCCCTACAACTTTAGGTTCTAGTTTCGACTGAACTGAGCGGCTACGTTTCTTAACTTCCCTTAGAGGTTCCCTTTCAACTTTAGAAGCTCCTTGTATTGGTTCATCATCAAGTTCTTGATGCTGGTATAGTTCTTGTTCTAAGGCATAATCTGTACAAACTGATTTCGATCTCTTTCTCAGTGGTTTAGGAGGTCCATAAGAGTTTATTCGTTTCATTTTTTTCTTCTCACCAGCTCCGGAGTATCCACTCCGTCCTGCTCCGGGATTCAGTTCTTGCTCACTTCTCCTATCTCCGGGACAAGGTAGATCTACATGCTGTAATAGTTCTGGATCTTCAGCATTATCTTCACGCACTACTTGAGATCTTCTCAGTAGTTTAGGAGGTCCAAATGAACTTCTTCGTTTAATTTCTTTCTTCTCATCAGCTGTGTGTGAGATGTTAATCTGCAAACTCAATCCTTGTTTAAGAAACTTCTCACATGAACCAACTCCCTCTGATGCTGATGCAACACAGTTGTAATCTTCGTTCTCATCGTTCTCCTTCTCTTCCTTCTCCTTCTCATTGTTCTCCTTCCCTTCCTTCTCCTTCTTATCGTTCTCCTTTCTTTCCTTCTCATCGTTCACTTTCCCTTCCTTCTCCTTCTCATCGTTTCCCTTCCTTCCAATCTCCTCCTCATCGTTCATTTCCTAGAACAAAAATTTATTTCATTAGACACTTAAATTAAAGATATTACAATCAATAAAAGGATACACTTAGATGAAATACAGAATATGATTATCTTTTAGAATTCATCAACTATATTACATTAAAGTAATGATTACCTTATGATGGATGTTCTTCAAATGTCTTTTCAAACTCTTGAGATTCATTACTTTGGTGCAGATCGGACAAAAAACACGTTTCTTCTTCGTTAAACTTTCAGAGGGATTCAGGATTGTTTCTGATTCTTGCTTCGAGATCGTTTCCGAACCTTGCTCTTTGCTGGTTTCTGTAACCTGCTCTATATCTTGATCAAGGCTGATCTCTGTACCTTGCTCTAGGCTGGTCTCTGTACCCTGCTTTATGATAGTCCCGATATCTTGATCTAGGCAGGTCTCTGTATCCTGCTCTAGGCTGGTCTCTGCAACCTGCTCTAGGCAAGTCTCTGTACCCTGATCTAGGCTGGTCTCTGTATCTTGCTCTATGATAGGTTCTGTACACTGCTCTCGGCTGGTCTCTGTACCTTGCTCTCGGCTGGTCTCTGTGCCTTGCTTTAGGTTAGTTTCTGTACCCTGTTCTAGGCTGGTCTCTGTACCCTGCTCTAGGCTGGTCTCTGTACCTTGCTCTCGGCTGGTCTCTGTGCCTTGCCTTAGGTTAATCTCTGTACCCTGTTCTAGGTGAGTCTCTGTACCCTGTTCTAGGCTGGTCTCTGTACCTTGCTTTAGGATAGTCTCTGTACCCTGCACCAGGATAGTTCCAGTACCCTGCTCTAGGCTTGACTCTGTACCTTGCTCCAGGATAGTCCCGGTACCTTGATCTAGGCTTGACTCTGTGCCTTGCTCTAGGATAGTTTCCATACCTTGCTCTTTCACAGCATCAGTTGTAGTCTTCAAAGAGGAAGCATTGATTTCCATAACATTAGCATATGTAGCATTTTCAGCCGTAATATCAGTTGCACAATTGTCATTTATTGCAGTTCCAATAGAAGATGGAACAGCATTTGCTTTCTCAACATCTGTTTTCACAATTTGTTTATCCTGGTCTGAAATCTCCGTGGTGAATATCTGGGATTGGAACAACTTCTTCTTGATTCTCTCTTTGTCAGAGTTCACAGATGTGCTAGAATTGTTCTCCGTGTCTAAGGTGAAAGCTGGTTTAATTGTTGAAAGCATGGAACCAAAGATTTCCCTGGGTGTAGCAGATTCTAGGTCCGGGTCTTTGTTCCCTGAACTCACATGCTCATGTTCTACAAAATATAGACCACACATCGGATCACAGCAGAGCTCCGGGTTCAAACTCCGGGGCGTGGATGTACAGAAACCTAGATTTGAATTAGAGTAGATAAGAAAGAAAATTCTAATTTAGAATAATTATTAGTTTATTCAACAGTTGCCTGACTGCCTCCGAAGAGAGTGGACCTATCCTATGCGGTCACAGAATTACAGCATGGAGGAGCGCTGTGTTTAGTTACGCATCTTGTATCATACAGGGGAAGCAAGGAATGTTTATAGATTGAAACAAAACTTCATCTTCAGCTTGGTGTAATGAAAGAAGGAGTTTAACCCCTGATGGGTATACAAGCCATGCACAATGGTTTTTTACTCGACCAGTTGTGAGGACTGGACTGCTATAGAAGATTCCTCTCTAGAGAGTTTAAGGGCTTACAACTCCCCATTTTGCATAAGGGGTGCAGTGATGGATTTCCTTAATCCCCCTTATCTTGGAAAGAGTATAATAAAGAAGGAACACAGGGAGCCATCCTCTATACCCTTTCTCCTACAAAACTCCTTATCTCTCTCCTACCTGCTCCACAACTTGATATCAAAAGAGCTATTTGGAAAGGCCATAAAGTGTTAAACAAGAAAAAAGAAGAAAATATTGAACAGGAAAATTAGAGGGGGTGTTTTAAGCTTTACACTATCTTTCTTACTGATAGCAAATGAAGACGAACACGGGATAGAAGCTGTCCCCCCCCCCC
>NW_019397003.1:343943-376940 GCF_000591075.1 Eurytemora carolleeae | reverse complement strand
CCCCCCCTGTGCCTCCAAGAATTTGATATAAAAGCTACGAGAAAAGAAAGCCAGTCAGGTAGTTCAAATGAATAACAGAGTTCAGAAAAAAAGTGAGATCTTTTCAAAAAATAGTTTTCTCTTGTAAAGTGGTTAATTACAAGGACATCCCTGTTCTTTTTTTCAAAATTAGCCCATATATGATTGAAAGATGTATGAAAGACATATGAACAAGAAGAAAATGAAGAACAAGAAAAATAGAAATCCCAAAGTATTTTTAACTGATATCAAATGGATATTTAAAAATATTGTAAAATTTAATTAAAATAAATTATTAAAGTTAAAAAGAGTTTAATCCAAACCTGGATCTTCTTCCGGATATTTGAGTTCTTTTTCTCCAACTCCAGAAACCATTAAAGTTCCGTCATCAAACTGTTCCCAACTCTTAACAAAAAATTAGAGTGTTAAATGAGAAAATTAGTAGCAAGCCACAATTTGGGGTTGAAACTCATTGTCAGGGTTGTAACGGTTTGCATCTTTAAATTTCAATTAGTTTTGAAAAAGATAATTGCATATTTGTATTAAAATCACTGAAATCTTGATAATTCTGACAGTTATTCATTAAAGTTTTAGACAGCCTCCACTTTTAAGCTTCGCAACAAGTTGGGCGTTGGTTTGTTGAAGCTCTAAGCTATACATTCTAAATATGAACGCACTTGTTTCAAACTAGTTTAGAAGGAGTTATTGGCTAAATAGTGCTTGTAAGAGACGAGCACACTGCACATCTAGGTTCGCAGGGTTTAAGTTAGGGCAATATCTTGATTCTTTATCTACGATAACATACCAATATGTACGATAACATACCAATATCTACAATAACATACCAATATCTACTATAACATACCAATATCTACAATAACATACCAATATTTACAATAACATACCAATATCTACGATAACATACCAATATCTACGATAACATACCAATATCTACGGTAACATACCAATATCTACGGTAACATACCAAAATCTACAATAACATACCAATATCTACGATAAAATACCAATATCTACAACATACCAATCATTACGATAGCATACCAATGAATCCCGATTCTTTAATCATTCCGATAATTAACAGATAAAAAACCGTTTTAAAATACAAAATAATAAAATGAACTCTACTAACCTGAATTCTTGGAACATGATTATCTTCTTCCTCTATACAGAATTCAACCAGGGGTTCGTTCCTGCAATTTATAAAATATTATTCAAAGCTTTACATCATATTTTCCAAATATTTATATGGGATTATTTTTAATTTTATGGTAATGTGGTTGGTGCCAACTGCAAAAGAATTTTTATCACACATTTCTCATGTTTTGCAGGTTACATCATAATTCAATACATAATTTTATGTTTAGTGTTGAGTATCCTTAATCTGATCTCGATATTCAACAGTTGCACTTTTAAAGAAATTGATCGTTACCAAAAACTCTGATATTCTAATCCCTATATCTTCACAACACAATATTCTAGATCTTATATATTTCAAACTATACATTCTGGTAGATAAAATAAATTAAATTTGAAATATCACAGGTTTTCACCATTATGGTTGTAAAGATAGGGGTTAGAAAATTTAAGTTTGTAGAAAAGACTAATTTCTTTAAGGATCCCTTCATTTTATTTCCCTGCTGGGTACGATCACTTCGGGACTTAAATTAATCTGCATGAGATGGAGATTAAAGGGACAGTAAAGGAAAAATTAAAGGGGGTATACGTTGAAAACTAATCACTTTAGCTCTTGATCGCTACCCATGAAAGTTTTATCTGATGTTCCTGTCTCGAGAAATTGATATAAAACTGTGTTAAAATTATACGAAAATTAATATATGTAAAATTTTGAAAATCTGAAACTTAAATCACGTGACCAGAATTATTGAATTAATAAAAATAATAAAATTGAAAAAAGTTAGAGAAAAAATGCAAATGCTTTGACTGTATTGAAAACAAGTATCGAATCATTCTGGCCCATAAAGCAATCTAGGTGATGTTCTTCAATAGCAAAACCGAGTGTCTGATTTGCTAACTATATTTCAAACTATAAATCCAGTTAGATCGCATATTTGACGTTTCAAATATCAGATGGAAAAGATATAGGAATCAGAAATTTTGAGTTTTTGGCAAAAACTCAATTCCCTTGATATTATGAACAAGTTCCAAGATGTTGAAGCCATTGGTTTTAATTCAAACTCTTTTTGTACCTTTAGGCATATTAAGTTTAAAACTGCAAAGAGGAGTAATTGGCAAAATACTTTTCCATTTTTGCATGATAAAGTGCACATATTGGTTCGCAGTGGTATAAAATCTCTTTAACGATCTAATGAGAAAGTAATGAGTTCTTGCCACAACTTTATTTTTAAATCCCTTTATCACCGCAGTTTCGTGGTGTAAACCGTTGATATTTAAACTTCTACTATTTGGTCGAACAGAACTCATATTTAGAAATAGGAAAGGTCTTCGACATCAGGTTGCAAAGATAAAGGCATTATAGAATTGAATTGTTGGCTAGTAATCAGCTTCTTTACTTTTCTAAGAAATTCTGAAATATGTTTATTGTTTATATCAATTATTTTATTTTTACTGACCTATTCAAATTCCTCTCTTCTAACAGTTTAAAATCTTTGTTGTTCACGAAAAAATAAACTTGATTAGGATCTAGTTTCCACTCAGTCTGGGTTTCAGAGTGAACCAGCTCCGGGTTGGAGTTTATCTTGCTCCCAGAGTGCACGGAGTCTGGAGATACGGAGGTTGTAGAAGCAGCAAACTGGAGTTTAGGAGAGAAATTGATCAATCCTGTCTTAAACTTCTCATTTATCCTTCGTTCACATAAACTAACCCTAAAAAGAATAATTAAAAAGCCAAACTTTGAACAGCAATTGAGTTTTGCCACAAAACCCTTGTTATTCGCAACCAAAACTATGAATCCGATTGACCAAATAATCTAGGTTTGAAATATCAAAGCTTTCAGTTTGCAAAGATATAGGGATTATAACATTTTAGTTTATGGCAAATAAATATTTCCTTTTCAACATTCTAACACTTTTTCAATAAATATTGTGTATGCGTTTGTTTGAATTGACATAAATAAAAATGCAAATAACGTAATAATGCTTTTAACACAAACCTTCTTTCACAAACTGTAACTATTTCGTTCTTATTGTGATTCTCTTTCTTTCGCGATCCTTTGCTCTTGCGATCTGCCTTCTCTTGGGAAGAGTTAGTCATGCGATTAGCCTTCTCTTGGGATGAACTGATCTTGCGATTATCCTTCTCTATGGAAGATTTAATCTTGGGATTATCATTTTCTCGGAACGATTTAATCTTGGGATTTTTTTGGAGGATTTTCTGTGAAACTATAGGAACCTGATCTAGTGGAACAGAAATCAATCTTTTCGGGTTCAAAAACTGTACGTGTGGTTTCTCATCATTGGTTCTCGCACTTAAAATCTAAAACATACCACGGTAAACTTGAGGTACTGGTTATTAAGTCAGTGAACCTAACTTTGGAACTTTAAATCATGATTTTACGTATTTACTTTTGTATACTTTTATATTTTTAAGATTAAAACATATTTTATGCCTTTTACTACATTTTTTTATTTGAGCTTAAATTATGAACAGTATCTAAACATGGGGGGGGGGGGTAGAGTTATCAGAGTATTTCAGCCTCTTTTTTACCTGTTTCCTAGTATTCTGAAGCTCCTTGTTTCCAAAAATCGGAGGGAATGTTTTCATCTTTTCCTCCGAAACCGGAATGTCAGATGAAACATTGATTACATCGTAGCTGCTGAGTTTTGATCCTGCTCCGTTCTTCCCATCCTTCATGGTGTTTGGTAACATCCAGGGCATACTGTTCGATACCGCCAAGGTGTTTGATGCCTGGATGTGAATCATCGGGTAGTTTGTGGCTTGCTTAGTGCGGTTGATGTTAATTTGATTGTTAGTAGCTTGTTTGGAGCGGATTGTCTGGTTGTTTGGAGCGGATTGTCTGGTTGTTTGGAGCGGATTGTCTGGTTGTTTAGAGCGGATTGTCTGGTTGTTTGGTGCCTTCACGATAATTTCACGAATGTGTGTTCCTTTTTTGCGATCTATCGGATTTGATTTGGTTTCTCCTCCATCATTATCGTTTTTTTCTTTAAGAATTGTAGTATGCTTTCTCCTCTTCCTCCTCCTCCATGTCATCATCAGTAAACCTGTTCTCAGTATCACTGATATTCAGCATAAGATCAAAATCATCCTCGTCAACCTTCTTCTTCACAGGTTTCGGAGAAACTTTATCTTTAAAAGGAAGGGTAACGTTTATAAATAGGGCAAACAAGATTATTTCTAAAAGTTGCCAATTTCTAATAATATCTACAGTTATGAAAACCTCCAGAATTTTTGCAACAAACTCAGATTTCCTTATACCTTTATCTTTGCAATCCCATGGATATTTTAAACTATGATTTCTGTTAGATCATATAATCAAAGAGTAGAATTATAAAGGCTTACGTCTTAGGCTCAATTCCTATCCCTTCTCATTCTTGAAGGCATTAAAATAAAGACATCATCGACTCTACGGATTCACCAATATAAAGTTTCATTTGTTAAACAAAGAATTAAGAATAAATCCGAATTTTATTTAAATTATTTACTGAAATGTTTTATCATTACCTAGGATACTTTCTCAGTTTTTTAATCAATAATCGACATAGAATTTGAAAGAATTTGAAAGAATTTGAAAGGCGGATCGAAAATTTCATCACACAACCTCTCAACTTATCAAACGTTGATCCCTTCCTGGAATATCAGATTCTTTTAGGTTACTCGAGTCATCATTGACCTGCATTTCTTTGTTTGATTTAGTTTTATCTTTGGAATTTTTCTTTGCTTTTGTCTTCTCTAAGAGAACCGTATTTTTATTTGTTTTTGGTTTTTCAGGGAGGATCTGATCTTTGTTTGATTTCAGCTTCTCTAGTAGGATCTTCATTTGAAGGATCTGATCTTCATCTGAACCAGTTTTCTCTTCCAATAAAGAAATATCTTTTAGCTTATTTGTGGACTCCATATTTCTTTGTTTAAGAAGATTAGGCTCCTTCATAACATCATCGAGATTCCAGACAGACATCTTTGTTTTCGAATTGAAGAAATAATGCCTTTTTTCCTTTTTAGAGAACTCTTTTCTCCAGCCTGGAGGTAGAGAAGGTTCTGGTTTCACCTCTCCTAGTGTTCCTTTTTTGCGATCTATCGGACTTGATTTGGTTTCTCCTCCATCATTATCGTTTTTTTCTTTAAGAATTGTAGTATGCGTAGTTGTATTTTTAATGGAAATAATTTGAACTTCTTTATCATCAAGAGTAATCAGAGGTTTAGGTTTGATAGGTCCATTCGAAACCATGTCCACGAATTCTCCACCTGAACCCTGAGACAAAGTTACGTCCTTGTTCTGGTTCTGGTAATTTATCAATTTCTCTTGATATATTGGTCTTGGCTCCGCCTCTGGATAGTTCTGAATTGGCTGATATCCAGACTGTGGCTGGTACCCAGACTGTGGCTGGTATCCAGACTGTGGCTGGTATCCAGACTGTGGCTGATATCCAGACTGTTGCTGGTATCCAGACTGTGACTGGTATCCAGACTGAGGGTATATATAGTATTCTGTTAAACCATTATCCCAGTTGTACTGGTACTGAAGCTGCTCTTCCCAGTAGTTTCTAGAGTATGTGTTCTCATCCAACCCTGGAGCAAGATTCTGGTTCAGGGGTTGGTATAGATTAGGATTAGGTTGGGACTGGAATCCATGAGAGTACCTATCCTGAGCAGAACTGTTGTCGTAGATGTCTTTCTCTCTTTCGTGATCAACCTAAGTAAAGTAGTTGAGATTTTGCCACAAACTTTGTTAATCCTTATATGTTTCCAACCCGTTATTATATTTCAAATTATAAATTCTGTAAATATAGTAAGTTTGAAATATCAAAGGTTTACAACATCAGGCTGGAAATATATAGGAATTAGAAAACTTGAGTTTGTGGCAAAACTCAATTCCTCTCGAAATTATAGGAAGTGTAACGTAAGTTGTATGTCCGATCTCATTGGTATCCTGAAAACCTTTGTCTGATCAAGTATGAATTAGATATCCATGTTTGAAAACTGTTTTATTTGTGGTCTCTCTATAGCAAAAGTAACTTCAGCATTTGGGCAATGGAGNAGAACAAGCAATATTTAATCTGGAGATTAAGAAAAAGAGTGGATTAAGCCTTAATCCCGATATCCACCATTCAAAAGTTCCCAGCTCAGGCCGAAATACAGTGGCCCGGACATTATTTCACGCCCGGGCGGATTCTCACATCACACCTGATTAATATTAAATGGATCCTAAGCACTGCCTGCAAGTTTGAATTTTCTGTAATTAGATTCGCGTCCTCTTCGTACAAAACATCCCTCTCTAGGGAGGGAGAGGTCATCTTCTCTGCCATTGGAGCAGGATGGTCTGCGGTCATTAGCTGATCCGGGACGAGATTAAACTCTCCGGTCATCACTGGAGTTTGATACTTTTTGGGTTCTGAAAATTTTCTTTTTTCAAAGAATTAAAGGCATAAATTATTAGTGTTTAAAACAATCTTTCGCAATACAAAAAATGTTAAGACTCAAACACAAATTTGTTCATATCTCTTTTAACACAATATTCTTTATCAACGACATTTTATACTACAGTAAAACACAATATTTTTATCAACATTATCAAACTTTACAGTAAAACACAGCAATTTAACATTATTAACCAACTACTGTTAATAATATATTATTAATCAACATCATTAAACTATTCTTAAAAATATATATTTAAGAAGACCGTGCAGGAATTCACCAGGTTGACGGAGAAGAAAATGAAGAAGAACATTAGCCTGGAGTTCTGGGTAGAGAAGCTCTAAAATGCTGATAACTATGCCATCAAGTAGTTTAAAGGGACTGTAAGCGTAATTTCACGTGACATTCCATGCAAAGATGAAAATACCCGATTTACAACAGTCCCATTAAAACCTTTGGTCTTATCAAGTACGAGTTAGATATCAATGTTTTTGTTTCCATAAGCTGTTCATTTTCATTTGCGGTTTTCTGCGAAAGTGACTTGCGCATTCCTTGCTTGCAAGAAGCAATTGAGAAATTTTCAGAATTAAACACTATTTCAGTACGGAAAAAAACGAAGGTATCATCCACATTTTTAATCTAATTAAGATTCAAAATCGGGCATTGTCATCTTTGCATGGGAGTCAATAAAAATTGCACTTCCAGTACCTTCAATTCATGTTCTAAATGTTTCTTCTAGAAAAATAGTCCAACTTTTTGAATAGTTCCCGGTCACATGTATATTCGAAGTTTTCCTTACGCATACTCCAGGGACTCCAGGAGATAGAATGTACATAATATTATCTGGAAAAAATACATATCGCTTTAGATCTTTAAAAATATTGGATACATTTTAATATTCTCAAATTGTTATCACGCATATTCTGGTTTATTAAATTTGTCACCAGTTCTTAGATAATAAAACTTTTAACATTTTGAAGAAGACTTAAGATTAACAATTGTAAAACTTTAAAAAAAATATATTACAAAGAAACTAGATTTAATAACAATGGCATGCAAAACATGACAACTCTTCATGTTGCGATTTTCTTATGTCTAATTCACTAGGTTTGAATTTCTGATGCACTGGTTCAGATTGGCTAATGCCTCAAGAAGAAAACTTGATGAATTGATTCCAGGGATTTTACAACTTTGTAGAATTGTAGAAGAAAGGGGTGAGCTACCGAAATCGGTGTATTTTCCCTACTCAAGCTTTGAACTGGCGCGTAGCACGCTGGAAGAAACAAAAAAAATTAGAAAGAACTGGCGCGGGAAATCTGATGAAAGAATTAAAGTTGAATCTACAGATAAGGAAGAGAATGAGGAGAGCGAGTGGATGGAGCAGGATGAAAGAAACTATCAAGGGATGGAGGTGGAGGTGAAGGTGGGAGAATTTGATGATGAGCTCGAGGAGAATGAGGATGAGGATGATGATGATGATGATGAGGAAGAGGAAGAGGACGTGTGTAAAACCCTTCTGGGGAATGTGTGGCATATGGTTGCGTGTGTAACATTTAGTATGTGTTCTATCTGGGACTGTAAGGGAGATCTTGACCCTGTTGAACCCGAGTACGAGTTCAAGGATAGACGAGAGGTAGAGGAGATGGTGGAAGGATTCATCTCTCAGGTTCAGACAATTGGCAAACTAATGGAGTCTTTACTAAAACTGAGAAGGTGTAGGAGAGACCTGGAGCAGGGTTGGAGCGAGGTGACGAGGTTGGTTCCCCTCTTAAACACCTTCAGGAATAATATAAAGGATGACCAGGCAGGGTTTCATACACATTCAACCCAATAACTCACAAAAAATATTAATTTTGGATTAATAAGTTTACTTTTAATTTTAGCCAAAGACAAAGTAGAAATACAGAAGAAGGATAACATTTTCTAAACTGTAGATTTTTATTGAATCTTTACCAGTTTGGTTCAGCCGTTTTGACACACTTTCCCTCTTTTAAACAAATGCCATTCAAAATTGTTCTCTTCTTTGTTTTGAAATTTATTGTTAAGATATATGAACCCGTGGATTAGGGTAACTGGGAGGCCGTAACTGTCACGGCAGACCAGTTCATTGAGTACATTAGAACAGAGGACGAGCTTATACTGGAAAGTGCTCTTAAGCAACTATTAATGTTTCTTGAGGCATTAGCCAATCTGAACCAGTGCATCAGAAATTCAAACCTAGTGAATTAGACATAAGAAAATCGCAACATGAAGAGTTGCCATGTTTTGCATGCCATACAAAGGAATTGAGTATTTGGAACAAAATCAAATATTTAAACCTCAATATCTTTAGAACCCGATGTTGTAAACCTTTGATATTTCAAACTCAGATTATTTGATCTAACAGATTTCATAGTTTGAAATATCTAAGGTCTGCAACATTTGGTTCTAAAGATATAGTGATTAGAAAATCAGAGTTTGTGGCAAAAACTCAACTCCTTTGTTATTAAATCTAATTTCTTTGTAATATATTTTTTTTTAAAGTTTTTCAAATGTTAATCTTAAGTCTTCTTCAAAATGTTAAAAGTTTTATTATCTAAGAACTGATGGCAAATTTAATAAACCAGAATATGTGTGATAACAATTTGAGAATATTAAAATGTATCCAATATTTTCAAAGATCTAAAGCGATATGCATTTTTTCCAGATAATATTATGTACATTCTATCTCCTGGAGTCCCTGGAGTATGCGTAAGGAAAACTTCGAATATACATGTGACCGGGAACTATTTCTTCGCAACTGAACACGGTGCATTTCTTAAAAATTTTGTTCCGAGCAATTCTAAAGATACTTTGAGAAAACCCCAACACTTGATCTTGACCAACTTTGTTCGTCTTCTTTAAACTGTACGAATGTTTGAACTCCTGGAGAACCCAATCTTTAGCTTCTCCTGCATGAAGCCTGATCTTAATATTCTCCGTAGTCATGAGCAGATCTAGTTCCAGATCTACCAGGGCTGGAAGTACAACTGTAATACCTGGCATGTTCTTTATCTCATCAACAAGATGACGATAAAGCATGACGACAGCAGTGTCAAGAACTACCACGTGAGAGAGAATTCTGTAGGTAGTGAGCTTGAGATCAAAGTTTAAGATAGGAGGCTGATTCACTCTTGTCTTTGCAAGGACATGAAGTAACTCAACAGGTTGAAGTTTAGAGTTGAGTAAATCTTCTTTTTCCGTCATCTCCTCTTCTCGTTCAGTAAATATCAAGTTTTCCAGATCTGTTTCCTCCATCTGACCTCCTTCTGACCCTCTAATCTCTCCTCCATCTTCCATAAACTCACGTATTTCCTCTGCTAGAATATTTCCTTGGTCCGTAGGATACATTTCCGGTTCCTCTAGTTTTATCCTCTTCTCCTCTTCAGACAAGAACACTCTTCCTGGTTGCTCTTTCGCTAATACTGCTCCTGGTGGTTGAAGATATCTTTGATAAGGTTCAGTCATAGCACCAGGATAAACACTGGAGGATTTGAAAACTTCTTCATGATTATATCCGAGCTCATAGGAATACTTCATTTCCTGCAGATCGTCCTCGCCTGAGACGGAGTTTGCCGAGCTTGACGAAGGACTAGTTGAAAAGTAAGCACCATACTCTATATCAGGTGTGCTTGGTCTCTCAGGGGTCTGATCTCCGGTACGGTTATCAACTAGAAACTCCGATATAGCCTGGGATGCAACCTCTTTAATAAATAATGGAGATGACTGTTCTACAATCGGTTTATCTGAAGCTTGAAAATCTGTATATATATACCGATGATAACGTCCTTTAGGTTTGTTAGATCCGCTTGGAGGATCTGCACTTGAACGGTTGTTTAGATTGGATGACGCCTGGTGTTGTGAATATCTAGGTATAACAAATTCGCTCTTTACCTCCTCTTCGAATCTTTTACGAAACTGTTCTTTCGTCTCCACTTGGACCTTTAAACAATCCAAGGGTATTTTTTGAGAAAGGAACTTTTAAATAGGGTAAACGGCAGAGATGGGTTGTTGAGGTGATTGTACAGAGATGAAAATTTTTAAAAATGGATTTATTTGATCTCATCTATATTTTGAGCAAAAAATAATATGAGAGCGTTTATTCAATAGTTTAAGGCTAATTTCATTTCAGAAACAGAATGATTGTTTTTTATTGAAAAGTTACTAATTTTAGCGAAAAGTACGTTTCTCGTGAAGTAACTCCGGAAAGGACATTTCCGGGAAATAACTTGAATAAAGTTTTCACTCTCACTTTGAGTTTAAACTGATTCATCTTGGAAACACATTATAGGATTTAAATGAATTAAGTTTAAATTCTATTTATTATTCTACAATAATGCACTTTCACCTGAACAACTTCATCCTGGAAAGGAATAGAGTCTTTGCCACAAACTCATATTTTCTAATCCCAATAATATTACTACCCAATGTCAATATTTCAAACTTAGAATTTGAAAGAATTTGAAAGAATTTGAAAGAATTTGAAAGAATTTGAAAGGCGGACCGGAAATTTCATCACACTATCAAACGTTGATCCCTTCCTTGAATATCAGATTCTTTTAGGTTACTCGAGTCATCATTGACCTGTATTTCTTTGTTTGATTTAGTTTTATCTTTGGAATTTTTCTTTGCTTTTGTCTTCTCTAAGAGAACCGTATTTTTATTTGTTTTTGGTTTTTCAGGGAGGATCTGATCTTTGTTTGATTTCAGCTTCTCTAGTAGGATCTTCATTTGAAGGATCTGATCTTTATCTGAACCAGTTTTCTCTTCCAATAAAGAAATATCTTTTAGCTTATTTGTGGACTCCATATTTCTTTGTTTAAAAAGATTAGGCTCCTTCATAACATCATCGAGATTCCAGACAGACATCTTTGTTTTCGCATTGAAGAAATAATGCCTTTTTTCCTTTTTAGAGAACTCTTTTCTCCAACCTGGAGGTAGAGAAGGTTCTGGTTTCACCTCTCCTAGTGGTAAAGACGGTTCAGGTTTAACCTCTCCTGGTTTAGAAAGTCGAGATTTTAGTTCTCGGGAAGACTCCATAGTTCGAGTTCTAGTAAAAAATATTCATTTATCTATGATTATTAATTGTTTTAGTTTATTTTAAACATCTAGACCAATATGACTGGAAGATGTTACACCCCCCGCCCCCTCCAAAAAAATAATCCTGATTCTTTCCCTTGCAATCTAAAATGGTGTGACACATTTGAAACCCAGTTGTTCCACATTTAAAAGTCCTTGACTCCTACATTATTGTAACTAGATAGAAGCCGACAATTTTTCATTCTGGCATCGAACCCCTTTCATTCTTTCCCTAAGCAATGTCATGATATCTGAGTTAACTTAAATAATATTCATATATCTAAGGGGGGAATTATGAGACATAAATACTTGTGGATTTTCACAATAGATTTGTACAGTTATTAAAACTTATCAAATCGAGAAAAGAACAAAATAATCTTCGCCTTAGAATAGCACTGGCGTTGGTGTTTCATATGACCATTTAAATAATGCCAGATTCACAACAATAACCTTTACTTGAACCTGTGTCTGTACAATTAGTTTAATAATGTGGAAGATATTGACGTTTTTCAAGCTTAAATAGATTCGAAAAGTTTACTCCATTGTTTTTGCTTGAAGAAATCTGCGAATCACTATAATGGAGAGAACCAACAACTGAAAATAATAATAAATGAGAAATATTGCTAATTCCTTCACTTTTGAATTTTGATCAGATAAAAAGCTATAAGGATACCGTTGTGAATCGAACTTTCCACTCTATAATTAAACAAATCCCGTCTACAGTCATAGAGAATAGAATATATAGAGAGGAATTAAAAGAATCTCTCGGTATGATTTTTTTCAGTCCCTTTCAGCCTGAAAGGGAGTTCAAAGTGTACAAATCATGTGAATGTTCACAAATCATATGCAGTAGAGTACATTAATACAGTATGTTCCCTAGACTATCCATTTAAATTTCGAATTTTTTAAACTGTTAAATAAACTTTATAATGAATTAGGTGAATAAAAACATCATTTGATTTATAGTTATAACGGAAAATCATCGTTTGTCAAGTGGAAGGCATAGAGTCTATGTGAAATGATCATTGGTCAATCATGAAACCAGCCTATTTCATAATTTGGTTTTCTTTTAACAATAATTTTAGATTTTCTATAAAATGATATTTCAGGGCCCAACAGGTTATATAGCATAAATATGTGAAGTACACCTGCAGTATGGAAACAGTACAACAAAATGGCCGTTTTACACATTTTTCTAGTAAATTCCTCTCTATATATTCTATTCTCTATGTCTACAGTACAGTACAGTACAGTACGGGGTACCGCACAAGATTATTTATTCTCAATTATAATAATTTGTGCACTAAGAAAAGATCGACACTATATTTACTTGGGCACTGAGCACTACGAACACTGCGGTACAATGTGTACGACATTGCTAGTCTGACTTTTTGCTCTAGGGCGTGTTAATTTTTTTTACTGAGCATAATCTTATAAATTTATTTGTTCAATGTATCAAAAAGATAATTATAGTAGTCACATAATTTACAAGAAAGTCATTAAATCATGAATAATGCGACTTGTAAAACAACCAAAAAGGTGAACCAAGTTTTTCATTAAAAAATCAGACTAACCAGAGTTCTTTAAGTGTTCCAAAAAAGATTTCAAATTAAAAGTGGATACCAGTTGATGATCGATTGAACAAACGATCCTTTCGACTAACCTTCAACAGGACGATTGTCCAAATGATCGGATCTCTATAAAGATGATACCTGAGGCCGAATTTAAAGAATTTGAGCCGCGGTTTAAATAGTAGGTTCCCCTTAAATTCAAAGTTTAAAGATTTAAGCCGGCTTGAAACCGGTTTTTGGCGGATTTGAGCCGCGGCTGAAATTCATTAAATTCGGGTTCTGGGTGCATAATTTCTTTTTTATTAAGATCATTTGGACAACAGAACTAAATTTGTCAATGCGACTGATGTTAGTCCAACCAATAAAGCATAAAAAAATATCGAACTGTTCAAATTATCCGTTTCTTACATATATTTAATCTTCTCCAGATTTCTTTCTCTAGTTTCCGGTTATTATCTGGAGATATTTGGGATTCAATTTCCTCAAGAGCTAATACAAAACTATTCTCCAGTTCCCTCCAAGTTCAGATAAGCATTCATTGTAATCTATCTATCTATTTAAGTAAGTGAGAAATAATGTAAAATTTAAAAATAATTCAAAATATTCACGAATTAAAATTTGCAAAACTAAGATTTACACAGGGATCAGGGATGTATATTTTCTTTAAAACACTATCAACCTTCCCCCCCCCCTTTAAAAAGATTGTGAACATGTTTTAAGGGTTAATTTGAAAATAAATAAATTTTAAGGACGAGTGTCAGATCTTCCAGTTTTTTTCCTGGGCATCAAAAATCGTACCCGTAGTTCAATGCTTGAAAAAATACAACTAGATAGGCATTTATATACTTTTCTTGTAAAAGTAGACACTGTTTCCCCCGTCCCCTCTCATAAGTTTATAACTTAAGAAAAATCCAAAAATCCCACGCATTTAGAACTGTTGTTAGAAAACTTTCAATCGCGACTAACGGTTTAGTTAACAGATATTTAAAATGTGTGTGCATAAATATATTATATATATATATAAATGAATATGTATAAATAGTGTATTTCCAATATCACAGACAATTTGAAATTTTCAACAGAATAAATTTTAAATATGAAACACAAAAGAGTAAATACTGTGGTCCAAACTTTATAAGTAAGGACCTCTATAAGCAAGACAAAAACTAAAAATAATAAATCACACTCTTCACTATATTACGAAACATAAAATATCTTGGGATATATACTCTCGACTAATTTTTAAGATCCAGAATTTAAAAACTGACTGAAGGGAATGCTGTAAGGAACCCACTATTTCAAGAGGGGCAACCCACTCAACAAATGGTGGGTTACTTAAAATTGATTCTTCAGTTCCTTAAGCAAGGTTTTTGATTATAGATTCTCTGATTATTTATCTCCGGGTTCATTCAGATCCTCCGAGCTCTGATTATTCCATCTCTGGGTTCATCCAGATGGAAGACTCCGGAACCCCGGAACAAAGGTTTGTGATTATAAATTCTCTGATTATTCCATCTCAGAGTTCATCCAGATGGATGACTCCGGATCCTCGAAGCTAGGTTTGTGATTATAGATGTTCGGATTATTCCATCTAAGAGTTCATCCAGATGGATGACTCCGGATCCTCGGAGCAAGGTTTGTGATTATAAATTCACTTGATTATTCCATCTCTGAGTTCATCCAGATGGATGTCTCCGGATCCTCGGAGCTAGGTTTACAGGACGGATTGCCGGAGTTTCTCCGTCTCAAGGTTGGGTCTCCGAGGTTCTCCTTGTCATTATTATGATGGGTTGAAACATGAACCAGGAACAACTTCTCCTAAAAATAAAGAAATTTCCATCAGCTTGTTACAACTGTAAGTATATATGGTTGAAAGATTTATCAACTAGCACGATTTTTAACGATTTTATAAGAAAATATAAACCCCCGAGGCCGAATTTTAAGAATTTGAGCCGCAGCTCAAAATGGTTAATTCCACTAAAAATGTATTGCATGTATTGCAAGATTTAAGTCGGCGCTCAATTGAAACCGGTTTTTGAAAGATTTAAGCCGCGGCTCAAATTCATTAAATTCGGACACTGGAGAACTTAAACGGTTTGGTTTTCTTCATATGACATGTAGAACAAATTTCTATTCTATGGTGAATCACAAGACATGAAAGATTTAGAGCCTGAGGCAACAAATCATGTATTTATTTATATTTATGGATGAATTTGATTTCAAACTTTAATCAAAATTTAAAAATATCAAAGCATCAAATGTATTTGAAGTGTATTATGCTAAATGACTGAATCTAGTAAAATTTTTTATAAGACGAAAATTAAATTTAGCAACACGGAATTTCCTAGGCGTAAAACGTTTTGATTTCAGGTCATAACTTTTTTTAACCGTTTCCATAAAGTTATTGATGCGTATCTAATGGATTTATTTTGACAATTGAATTTTTTAAAAGCGCCTTTCAATGCGTCCCAAAATAAAGTTTTCTATTAGGAGGTACCCGGTACAGTAATTATCAGAATTAACTCCCTGAACGTAGAATTCCACCATTGTAGTATAAGGTACCTGAAGTGTAGCATAACTACAGTCTCTGCATTGGAACAATTCCCCTCCCTTCTCTGGATGCTTCTTTCGTAGATGAACCTAAATATAACAGAAAATTCAGGACGATTCCAGTTCTCATCAGGGTTTCAAACTTTTTTCCAGATTTTCTATTCACAGGACTCCATCTGTGAACAAAGTCGAAAATAAAAATTGTAGACGAAATATGTAGAAAAAAAGAAAATTCCTATTTTTTATAATTCTACCTACTATCTAGATTTAAATAACTAGCGGAAACCCCGTGGATAAGATAAAGGAACGAATATTTCTAACATGAGACTCGATCGGTCGGTTAAGGTAACCCTCAGTGATAAGTCATCGTGCCCGGCTTTATGTACAATACATTGTACATTGTACAAACATTATACAATTTACGATTATGGACAGACATAAAGTAACCAATTACTTGCCTCCAACTTTAAAATTCTTTTAACACTTCAAAATTCTTTTTGCCAAAGATTTGTTTATGTACAGTGTACGCTGTACATTGTACTTAGTATAATAAATAAAGATAAAAATTCTAAGGGCTTACATCATCACATTGTAAAAGTATACAGATAACATGACATAATTATCAATATTCTACCTTGTACCCTGAGGACTGTATAGCGGAGTAAGGACAGTAAGGACATCTATACGGTTTCTCTCCGGAGTGTCGGAGCATATGTCTCCTGAGAGAGTTGTGATCACTCGTCCTGTACTTGCATTCCTTACACAAGTATGGTTTATCTCCCGTGTGAGATCTCATGTGTAGTTTCAAGGAGGAGTTGGAGAATGCTGCGTGTCCACAGTGCATACAGAGCCAGGGTTTTCGACCTTCATGAACCCTCTCCTTGTGGAACTTTAACTCACGCTGGGAGGACATACATTTGTGGCAGATATCACATTTAAACTAGAAAAAAAGATAGATTTCTATTAATATCTCAAAATTTAATTTAAAAGAAAAGTTAAAAAGGGAGAATGTAAATAAATCTATCTCAACCATGGATAATATTTGGTACCTTGGTGTGAACATTTTTTATCTTCTCTCCGTCTATACCGATTTTATGAACAGTTTTCATGTGTTCCTTCAACTGCTTATCATTCTTCACTGCTCTACCACAATCAGGACAAAGGAACGGTTTCTCATCAACGTGAGATACCTGCAAAAGTTTTCGACATTTTCATAAATCAAGACAACATTTCATGCTCCCTGTGATTTTTTATTTGTCTCCGTTATTATGCATTACATAATTTGGACAAACCAATTTTTAATTCGTTATGACTTAATTGGTGAGAAACATTGACAATTGACAATCAAACTACTAGAAGCTTGAACTTGTGTTATGAGTCTCAGGATGAAGGATCAAGCATTGATCTCCATCTAATGCAGACCTAGGGATTATTTTTCCCTCTTCAATATCCCGTGGTGGATAACTTTAAATGAAGGATCAAGCCTTTATCCTCAAATTAAAAGTGTCTACATGGGATATCGAGATCAAGCGTTGAAAATTAACAATACCCCACATTTTGCTCCAACCTCCAAATATTTTATTATCCTTTGCCTGTTATACAAGTAAAATACCACTTTAAACAGTAAATAGTAAACTGACTTATACAGTCAAGTAGTTTTCTTTACGAAATGTGGACTTCGTAAATACAAAATATATTACTTGCTCGATTCAAATTTGCATGTTTAGGATTACCTTGTGACGCTCCATGACAGTAGAAGTGAAGCTTTTATACTCGCAATGCTCGCAAGAAAGCAGTTCCATATCTATTCCATGATCCCGCCACAGATGCAGGGAACATTTATGCCAACTAGAGAACTCCTACAACCAAGAACCTTCAATACGTGGGGAAACAGGAAACTGAAGCCATTTTAGTTTTTTAAATTGACAATTTACATTTTTAAATGGACTGTAGTAAGCGTAATTTCAAGTGACTCTCCATGCATGGATGCCATTGTCCGATTTACAACAGTACCTTTAAAAGCTTTGTCTGATCAAGTATGAATTAAACATCAACGTTTTTATTTCTTTAAACTCTTTATTTTCATTTGTAGTTTCTCTGCATAAGTAACTTGCGCGCATTTCTTGCTTATGTAGCAACTTAGGGGATATAAGGAAGAATTTGAAGGTTCCCTGACAACACTCGGTACAAGTATAGAATTCACCACGGTGGGCGACACGGTGATGTTCTAGCTTCTCAGGATCCTAGATAGAGTAGAAATATTTCAAATATTTTTGTTTTTTTCCACAATGTATTTTAAGAGTTTATTTAGCTGAATTTGGGAAGTTAAATGATTTGCAGGAAAAGATAAATGGGAAAAAAGTATCAAAAACTTGGCCTTTAGATGTCAAATTTTTCATTTTCTTCTTAAAAACTATAAACCCCCTGGTATTTGGTAAAAACTGCTTACGGAGAGAACAACCACTCAACCCCACCCGGAGGCACAGACTGTTGGCAAAATCTTTGCTTTGAACAAAACCTGTAAACTTAGATAAAGTTGAAAAGAACTAAACTGTAAATCGCTGATGGCCTGTTAAAATTAAAAGAGAAAAAACTCAATGAATTCTTGAAAATATTTTAGTTACCTTTAGTCTAACAGCACAATTCTCTATCCCACACTCTTCTCCCATCAATTGATCACTTAAGACTAGGTTAGGATTAATCTTCTTTACCCAAGATAAACCGAAGCTCCGGGATCCTTTCGGTCTCCCGATCTTAGTTCGTACACACCGGTCCTTCTTCTCTCCGAACCAGGAACCATGGTCGGCTCCAGTCGGAACTGAATCTCCTTTTAGAACCAAGTTCACGTATTCAGATGCCTTCATATCAAACTCATCTTGGTTATCCTCATCATCCTCCTCCTGAAGTCCGTCAACATCGATCTCCTCCTCTGTAAGTTCCTCCCTGGATAGTTTAGGTTTAGCTCCGGAGGATCGTATTCTTAGTTCCCCCTGGGAGTCAACATACGCTTCGTAACTGTGCTGTCGGCTTTTTCTCCTTTCATCCCGTAACCTCTCCTTCTCATCCCGGATAATTTTGGACGTTTTAATCTTTCTGTGAGAATTCTCTTTTCCGAACCTTGACAGTGCCTCGGATTCTGAAACCATGTGATCCTCTGTCAAGTGAACCTTAAAAGATCTTTCAGATGAGAATAGATTTGCGCACATAGGACAGTTGAGCTTTATTCCCTCTCGCTGTGCCACCTTTATCCAACTATTCTCATCCTCTAGATCAAGATGTCCCATACTGTCTTCATGATCATCCAGGAGATGAAGTTCAACCCCCTCAGCTGTAGTACTCAGATACCCGCAGAGTATACACTTATAAACAGACATCTGTTCTATATAGTTGTTCAGGGCCGGATGGATTCGTTCATGCTCACTTGATTCTCTAGGTTTGACAGGAAACTGGAGTGAGACGGAACTCAGGGTAACATTCTCCATATCCCCAGCAGTTCCAACCAGAGATTCAACGCTCAAGGCAGGATTTAAAACTGGTCTGAAACTTAGTGTGGGGGCGCTGATAACGTGCCCGGTTGTGTACGCGGATTTAGACAAATAGTTTTGGTGGATTACAGCATTTGGTTGAACCAGGTGACTGGAGACTAGGGAACCAGGATCAGAAACAGGAGCTAGTAGAGTTCCATTCTAGAAAATAAATCTATATAATAAAGCTCTTCCTTCATATATTTGTATTGTATATATTGTATATGTTAGCTAAAGCAGGCCAAACGGCTGGACCGAATGGGTTGAAATTTCTCGAGAAAACCCATGGGTACCCGGGGGATAACATAGGCTAAAAAAATATTTTTTTTTCATCAAAATTCGATTTATTTTTCCCACAGGCAACGCCGGGCACTTCAGCTAGTGTGTAATAAAATGATAAGATCTTTAAAAATTATAAATCTTACCGAAGTTTGAGATGTGAGAAGTGTAGCTTGAGCAGCAGAGACTGGAGTAATTAACGTTGCTTGTGTCCCATCCGAGTTGATAATCAAGGTTTGCTCGTTCTTTCCGATTCCCTCCGTCTGGTTCAGATAAACATCAGGGTTCGTCTCTTTCCCAGGGTTCGAGCCCTCACTGATAAAGATAGTCGAAGGAATCGAATTTTTAGTCGACGTGTTGAGAAATATAGTTGGTTCCGGTTTAGTAACAGAACTAATGGTTCCTGAAGGATTGATAATCAAGGTTGGGCTACTGGATACAGAAACTAGAGACGGACAGGATGAACTAAGGATAAATGTATCAGATTTAGAAGGTTGGGATTGGTTAACAATTATCCCCTGCTCCGTACTAGTTGCAGTCAGTGTACCCATATTATTTTCCTCTGTAAGAAAGGTGAGTAATCTTCTCTTCTTCTTTGGATGTATCATAGAGGAGGAGTAGGAGTCGTATCCTCCGGTCAGGATAGCGTTGTTCTGCTCCGAGGATACGGAGGAGGGGCACTGCAGGCTTCTAACAGAGGAGGTTAGACTAGGTACAGCGGAGACACAGGATATCCGGGTAGTAGCAGGAGCTTGAAGGTTGGTTATACAAGTTATATGCTGGGTGGTGACTGCAGGAATTAAGCAGGTTATCTGCTGGGAGGAAACTGGGTTTAACGTGGTGATACAAGGAGCAGTCAGGTTGACAGGAAGGATCTTATCCGTCCCAGACATATCCAGCACACGCAGGTTCTTCTCTATGGTGTTGTGGTGGGTGGTCAGCATGGAGAGGGAATTTGAGACCCTAGCTCCTCCGTTTGCGTCCATAACAATGTAACTCTTAATCTTGTCTTGTGACGAGACCGGGAGATTGCTCAGATCCTGACTTTGCTCCGTGAAGGTTAGGACGGAGTTTAATTCAATCTGCGGAGAATATCTCGGCATTGAAGATAGGTCTGCTGGAGAAACTGCTCCAAGAGGGATGTGATTTAATGCTCCGATGGCATATTTGGGACCTGAACTTCGGACCTCCATGTCTTCGTAACCACCAGGATACGCCGCACCCTGCTTGCCCTCATGGAGGAAGTTTAATGTCTTTGAATCTGCGGAGAGAGTAAGGTTTAGATCCGGGAGAGAACTTGTTATATTCGGAGAGAGAGGGTTGAAGGGTGAGGGAGATGGGGTTGGAGTGTAAGGTAAAGCTGGGGTTGGAGAACATGATCCGTTTCTACCAACCCGTATCCGTCCTGACTCCAAACCTGTCTGTGTTGAGGAGAGAAGATGCTTCTGCATCTGTAGAGTAACTGGAGATATTGGACCAATACTAGATCCAAGAAAAGAGGAAGGATCCTGAGACCCATCAAGGGACAGAGATTTTGTCAGATGATCTGATTCCATCCTGAAGAAATAACATTTTTAAGAAAGAGAAGAATGTTCGAAATAAACCAAATAAACTAGTTATGGGAATTCCAACGTTCAAACCTACTTCCCATCAGGCCAGTTCGGCAGGGGTGCATTTCCTTACTTTCCCCAAATAAAAACTTGACCAAACAGGGAAGAGAAATAAAAAAGTGAAGTGAAATCAAAAAGGGTGAAAGCAAAGAGGAAATTAACGAATAATTTTCCTGAAAAATGGAGTTTTAATCTTTTGAAGTTTTGTTACTTCATACAGTGATGTTGGTTTTATTTACCCCCTGCTGTTTGCACACCTCCGGAGCGCAAATGCGGAGGATTAACAAAAAAAGGACAATAACTTTGTAACAGGGGGGGGGGGGGGGAGAAATCAACTTTAAGTAAAAATGAACCCCCTGTTTTTCATCTTTTTGGAAACAAATTAGAAGGAAAGAGTAAAATATGAGAAATAGAATTAACAACTAACAGCTTATAGGGAGTTTTCGCGAAAAATGAAAGGGGGTATACGGTGCAAAAAAATCGCTTTTGATCGCTACTAATCTTACTTCTTTCTGTTGCGTCTATAAGGAGTAAATTATTAAAAACGACTTTTACTGAAGAACGTAGCGTCCATACAAATTCAGAAAGTTTCAATATACGACTAGTATCATAAAATAATCAATTTAATTTCAAACAAATCATTCAGAGTCATAGATTATTTTTCGACGCATTCGTCTATAGTTAATATTTCATAATATTTGTTATTTGTTTTATATAAAATGCACTCAAAACGCTTTTTTCCCGCTAGGTGTCTCTGCCACGTGTAATTATTCAAAGCATCGAGAGCATTAAGCGGCCAACTATTTCGGCGTTTTAAGTGCATTGCATACAAAACGAATGAAATAAATTATGAAATGCTAAATATATACGAATGCGTCGAAAAATAATTGATTATATGTTATAATATCTGAATGATTTTTTTGAAATTAAATTGATCCGAGTTGAATATTGCAACTTTCTGAATTTGTGTGGACGCTACGCTCTTCAGCATAACTTGATAAGTCGTTTGTAACAATTTTCTCCGTATAGACGCAACAGATAGAAGTAAGATTAGAAGCGATCAAAAGCGATTATTTATCGCCGTAAGCCTATAACACTTTTAATTTATCTTGCTCAATATTGAAAATATTGTAAATGCAAGCTTAGAATGAAGACACAGTGATAAGGATTTTTAACTCAGAGTTTACGAAAGTATCTTTTTTTAAAAAACGCGGAACCTTTTACGCTACCTCCTGAAGAGGAAAAGGGATATACGAAGAGGGAAAAAATATAACAAGAATATACACCCCTGACTTTCAGTAAAATAGGTTTATTTTTACCTGTTAATCGAACATATTTTCATTCATTTCAATCTGAAATAAATAAATCTATTATTATACAAGGATGACTAATTTTATGACAGGATGAATAAAAGGGTTTATTTAACGTGATGGAAAATCTGAGGAGCAGCACAGTGGTCAACACAATGGTAGAAATCTAGAACCTCTTCGAAACATGTCTCCGAGGTCTTGGTTTTGCTGATCACTCTCTCATTACACTCGTCCAAGCGCGCCTGAACAACAATATATCTCATATTCAAATGTTTTTAAATGCGGAAGTCACTTGAAATGAAAATGATCAGTTTTCATTTTTCAAAGTTATCACCAATTATTTATCTATTTCATACTAGATCAGATATTTGTGAATCGGATGGAGGGTCACACAAAATAACGCTTACAGTCCATTTAAACAGGAAAAGTGTCCGCCCTAGCCTTGTGATCAAAGATTGGTCCGTCCAAGTATACGCTTTATGGACCACCCCCCCAACACTCACAAAATTCATAGGAAGGGGGGGGGGGGGTCGAAAAATCGCTAAACTGGGAAAATACCAAAGTGTAACCCTCTGTGTTTCTGTTCTCACCTTGGCAGTTGAACAGGTAGTTTCTGCGCAGTTCTCCTTCACGTTGGCAACAGGGTCAACCAGGTCCTCCTCATCCTCCTTGTAGATAGGTAGATATAGATTGATAGACAGATGGGTAGATTGATATATATAGACATAAATGGATAGATAAGATATAGATACGATAGATATAGATAGTTAGATGTAGATAGATATAACTAGATAATAGATATGGACAGATATAGATAGATAGATAGAAATTGATAGACATAGACATAGATAGATAAGACAGGTAGATACATAAATAGATAACGCTTTAATTTACTTCTAAATCATTTAAATAGAACGTGATTATGATATCTAGTCGTTTTTTAAAAATAATTTATTCAATCTCGCATTTTACTCACACTGATCTTGTGCATAAAAAGTTTCTACTTTGTTCCGAGGCAAACATTTCATACCGGAGAAGCAGGTTTCCCTTTTTATTTCGGAAATTTTAATAAAAAACGCACATTTTTATGAAACTTAAGTTGAATAAATTTATATATGTCTTTGTGTTATCATTTGGGAAATTATTTTGATATGATAAAACAAGACAGTTACATAAAAAGATAATTTCTCATTATCAGCAGTGCTTAGGATCCAATACATTTTGTTGCGGATCCGTTGGATCCCGATCCAGGGCATGAACTTTAATATAGGTTTTTCTAACTTTTAAAACAAATGCAAAGCTTTAATTATCTCTTATTCGCACATTCCTCAGAGAACACTAGATGTACCATTTGTTTTAAAATTTTGGTAATTTCCTGATATAATTGGTCATGCGGCCGAAGCGCTCCGCCCCTGGACTGTCCTAGCGCTCGGTCCAGAAATTGTACAAAATAGAAAGGAAGGGGTTTCTAGAAATATACCAAGATATATTTAAATTCTATGCTAAGCCCATAAGATTTTTAAATCTGGAAAAACTACTAGACTAACCGGTTCCTCCTCCTGCTGGCCTTCCTCTGCCTTAACACGAGGAATAAATTCTTTCACCTCTGAGAGCATCTTTATTCTGAATCTGAAATACAGGACTTCATTTCACAAATTCAATATTCATTAACATATTGTTTTCCCCCTTGTTTCTTAGACACCAGATAAGACCAAGATAGTCAGTAAGGTATCGCAACGAAGCTTGCGAACGAATGAAAGGTCGGTCCGGTACGAGGAAGATTGGTACCCTCTGACGTCTTATTCCAGTACCTGTGGACGGAGCAGAGGAGAGCGCATTACGGGCGTTGTGTCGTAGGTATGGTACAGGATTCCAAATCGTATGATACCCTATTCCAGTACCCATGGTCAAGACTAAACCGGGATTGAGATGGATTCAAAATCCTTTTCCACCTCTCCCATTCCTCCAATTCGATAAGAAATGTCAGTTAGAAATCTCATAGATAGAAATTGATAGACATAGACATAGATAGATAAGACAGGTAGATACATAAATAGATAACGCTTTAATTTACTTCTAAATCATTTAAATAGAACGTGATTATGATATCTAGTCGTTTTTTAAAAATAATTTATTCAATCTCGCATTTTACTCACACTGATCTTGTGCATAAAAAGTTTCTACTTTGTTCCGAGGCAAACATTTCATACCGGAAAAGCAGGTTTCCCTTTTTATTTCGGAAATTTTAATAAAAAACGCACATTTTTATGAAACTTAAGTTGAATAAATTTATATATGTCTTTGTGTTATCATTTGGGAAATTATTTTGATATGATAAAACAAGACAGTTACATAAAAAGATAATTTCTCATTATCAGCAGTGCTTAGGATCCAATACATTTTGTTGCGGATCCGTTGGATCCCGATCCAGGGCATGAACTTTAATATAGGTTTTTCTAACTTTTAAAACAAATGCAAAGCTTTAATTATCTCTTATTCGCACATTCCTCAGAGAACACTAGATGTACCATTTGTTTTAAAATTTTGGTAATTTCCTGATATAATTGGTCATGCGGCCGAAGCGCTCCGCCCCTGGACTGTCCTAGCGCTCGGTCCAGAAATTGTACAAAATNGCCCATCACAAATATAAAACAACTTACTGCCCATCACAAATATAAAACAACTTACTGCCCATCACAAATATAAAACAACTTACTGCCCATCACAAATATAAAACAACTTACTGCCCATCACAAATATAAAACAACTTACTGCCCATCACAAATATAAAACAACTTACTGCCCATCACAAATATAAAACAACTTACTGCCCATCACAAATATAAAACAACTTACTGCCCATCACAAATATAAAACAACTTACTGCCCATCACAAATATAAAACAACTTACTGCCCATCACAAATATAAAACAACTTACTGCCCATCACAAATATAAAACAACTTACTGCCCATCACAAATATAAAACACTTTATTTTCTTTCTTTGAAAACACTTAAAAAGTTTCTACAGTCGTAAAATACAAGGAAGTGCAAGCTATGAAAATATAAAGTTATAAGAATAAAACATCAAGCTTTATCAATATCAATTTTAATATATAGTATTAACCCCTCTCTGTTAAAGCACATTTTGTGTTATAGAGAAAGATTTCACTGTATACTCATTTAGCGGAATTAAACAGTAAAATCATAATACGTCGATCCTTTATTGCACATGACTCATTCATTAATTATAACTCCTATTATTAAAGAACTATTAAAAAGAACACATTTTTCTATTTTTCAATTTATAACTGGAAATATTTCCTTTTCTCATACTTGCGCGTATATAATCAAAACTAGAGGAGCTACGAGGTCACAAATTCAACCGGATAATGTCGCATGTATTTGATTTTCTCCTTCTGTCTAGTTTGCATGCATTGCAATGCAGATTCCATACATAACTTGTTTGTATATATTTACGCTTAACAATTACCTATTTTTATTTCTGTAGTTTTCAGATTAAAAATAAAGTTTTGTAGCTGAAATACAATTTTCATCCCTTTCCCCTCCTTCACTCCCTTTACTCCATTAAACCCAATTAAGGAAAATTATGTTTTTTTGAAATTAAAAGAAAAATTCCCGATATTACTTAATGCTTCCGAGAACACGTGTATTAATATGATTTAATATAATTTCTGATATACATATTCTAATATACATTTCATATTTCACTTTGAAGTTGCTCACAGAAAAATACTACAATTTTGTTCTTTATATCTAACTATCTGTCATGAAATATCTATATATAAAGTTGTAATCTCTGTTTGTCTGTTTGTTTATTTGTCCGATCATAACTCAGGAACACCTTGACCGACTGATCTCAAATTTTGATTGGAGAACTATGAAGAACCACGGGAATGTTCTTAGCTTGAATTTCAGATTCTAAATTGAGTGGGTCGGTTTTAATTGCGAAAATTTTGTTTCCCGGTAAAATCGACCAAGTGCGGGTAAACGGCGGAAGTAACTACGAGTAACCTGGACAGTCCTGTGTTCCCAAGCTATAGAATTGTAAACCATTAACCTCTATACCCCCCTGAGTGAAATTAGGGGGGGGGGGTACACCCCCCTGGATTTTTACAAATCATTTCTCATTTAAAGTATAGTTTTTATTCATTCTTCTATATAAATAATGAAGTTTACTTGAAAGTGACAACATTATGAAAATAAATCTTCAGATATCAATTATCATGTTCCTAGATATTAAATCCTGCAAAATTAGCATGAATCAGGAATCATTACCTACAAAAAGAGAAAGAATAATAGCAGAAAAAAAAAATAATTCTTCCTCCCTAAGACTAACATGGTTGATATGTTATGTTAAATTGCTATATTGTTTTGGTTTTGCTTAGATACNGTGAAAGTTAGTAAATTGTTCTCTCACGAGTTGCGCACAAAATTTCCCGGCTTCTAATTGGCTGTGCAGAGCACTTTTATTTTCTGTAGAATATCCCAGTTTATTTCAAGTGTGTATTGTTTGTAATTCCATTTTCCTGTTTAATGGTTTATATCCGAACTATATAAATTGTTTCTTTTTCTCATCCCTTCCCTGGAGATACTAGTGTAGCGGTGGATATAATTTATATAATATCTATCTAACTATATATATATATATATACTTTGCTTGTATTTCGTCTGTCTGTGTGTTTGTTGTTTCCAATAAACGTCAAAATGGCTGAACTGATGGGGCCCAAATTTTGTAGTGGGACCTCACATGACCCCAGGGTAGGTTTATGTATGATAAAATTTCAAAAATTAGCCTTCAAAAAAATTCGATTTTCATTAAATTTTGAAAAACCACGAAAATCTTTTCTTCATATTGAGTTTAAAATGTTATGTAACCTTACTACCATTTTTACAGCTAAAGCTACTATTTCATCTATTATCTTAAGCCATTATTATATTTTGTAAGAAATATGTAACACTTTCAGGTTAAAAAAATCTCATTTATGTTATTAATCATAACTTCTTCTATTGAAGAGCTATTGATAAGAACAAAAATGTTATGAATTTCTAGAATGCAACAGGATAAACTTGCTTTTATCATAATGTGAATAAAATCAAAACTAGAGAAGCTACGAGGTCACCAAGTTTTACCAGTAATGTCGTATTAATCTGACCTTCTCCTGAGTTCAGCGTGGTATATCTTTTTATTGAAGTTCACATTTTTAGATAAAGTTTCCATATTAAGTATTTGTAAGAAAGGAACAATAAATAGTAAATACTCTAGTTCTAGTTCTTAAATAAATACAGTTTCAGGTTTAAAGTTTCAATATTAAGTATTTGTAAGAAAGGAACAATAAATAGTAAATACTCTAGTTCTAGTTCTTAAATAAATACAGTTTCAGGTTTAAAGTTTTCCATTTAAGTTTGTCCTTGTAACCGGCACTAAAATCCCTTCAATCTACGTAATGGCCAGGGAAAAGAAGGAAATCTATAAAAGTTTAATTTGAAAGGAAATTTTAGTTTAGTGAATCCGATTTATCTTCTCTTTAATTCTGCAGTTTAAGCAAGTTGATTAGATTGACATTGCATTTATTTAATCGATACGGTTTTAAAGTCATCAAAGCTTTTTTATCAAGAGAAATAAATTACATTTTTTGCAAAATAATATTTGAAAAAATTAGATTTTTTGCAAAAAACGAATTTTAGTAGAAATTCTAAATCAGAAGTAAAGCAAAGCGGTGTAGCAGTGATCCGTAGAGAGTTCTTGAATAATTGGTGGACACTTTTAAAAACTATCTACTTAACTACGTATTTTTGATGTTTTTAATGATTTTAAAAGGGTTTTTTTCTACAATTTTGAATTTATTGGAAAATCGTTGTTTGGTCAGATGTTAAGTAGCAAAAATATGTTATATATATAAATAAATTATAGTATTATATATGAATGAAATATATGATTACATATGAATGAAATATATGATTACAATGAATGAAATATATGATTATAAATGAATGAAATATATGATTATACATGAATGAAATATATGATTATAATGAATGAAATATATGATTATATATGAATGAAATATATGATTATATAGAATGCAACATATGATTATAATGAATGAAATATGTGATAATAATGAATGAAATATATGATTATATATGAATGAAATTCATGATTATAAATGAATGAAATATATGATTATAATGAATGGTAGTCATGGAATTCCTTCCAACAGGATTCCTCCCACGGGACTCCTCCCAACAGGATTTCTCCCAAACGGGATTCCTCCCATGGGATTCCTCCCACACAGGATTCCTCCCACACGGGATTCCTCCCATGGGATTCCTCACACACAGGATTCCTCCCACATAGGATTCCTCCCACACTGAATTCCTCCCACATGGGATTCCTCCACACAGGATTCCTCCCACATGGGATTCCTCCCACACAGGATTCCTCCCACATGGGATTCCTCCCACACAGGATTCCTCCCACACAGGATTCCTCCCACACAGGGTTCCTCCCACACAGGATTCCTCCCACATGGAATTCCTCCCACAGTTGTTAACTAAGGATCCACATCTGATAAGATCCCTGCATTTGATTATATTATAGTGATCATATATTCAAATGTTTCAAGATTTAAGCCGGCGCTTAATTTAAACCGGGTTTTGGCAGATTTAAACCGCGGCTCAAATTCTTTAAATTCCATCTCAGGTTGCTCTGTACCTCGAATGTCCGTATTAATAGAACCAACTCGAGATCATAGAGCTTCTGCTTATACCTTAGCTGCTCCAAGGCCCCTGCAGTAACTCTGTTTATAGATCCAGCTGGAGAATAAAGAGCGTCCTCTGATATCCGTAGTAATGCTGAGGATTCCGAGTATGTGTATTCATGTTGAAGGATGGGAAGGAGGCTGGCATCCTCCTCAGTCATCAAGGTAAGATACGTCATCCTGAGATCTGTCAATGAAGTTCAAGTCCCCAGGCCTTAATGGGATAAACGGAGCTGAGCTCTAACATCTATCCTGTATAAGATCCTGGAGCGTACTGCCCCTATTCTCCAGGTTCTCTAATCAGCATAGATTCAGAGGGGTTTTTGTATCTAGTCATATTCTAAATACTACACCATGCTTTAAATACTACAAAATCAATGCAAGGTACAAATGAAAAAATTTTTGTAAATGAAAAGATTATCTGAATATATGTATTTTGTCTATTCTCACCATGAAACATAAGACAAATGCATTTTAAGAGGAGTATTGTGACAAAAACCAGTCACCCCCCCCCCTGACCCCTAAAATAGATGGGTTTTGAAATGGGAAAGGGGTATGGAATTTAAAGGTTAGTAGAGATGAGAAAGAGATGGAAAAAAGAGAAGCAGAGATGGGAGAGAAAGAGATGAGAAGGAGAGGAAAGAGATGAAAAGATGGGAATTGGAAAGAAAAAGATGAGGAGATGGGAAGAATATAAAGAAATTGGAAGATGGGAAAATTGGAACGAGATAAGGGAAGAGGGTAAAGAAATAAAGGAAGATGGAAAGAAAAGCTAAGACTAGAGAAAAAGAAGATGGGAAGGAGAGAAAGAGATTGGGCGATGGGAGTGAGAGAAGGGAGGAGGGTAAAGAAAGAAAGGGGATAGGAAGATGAAGTTAAGACCAAAGAAATTATGGGGCAAGGGGAAGGATCAAAATGGATGCGAGATGGGAATGGGAAAAGGACGGACAATAAACAGAAGGTTGTCTATAGTTTTTCAAGGTAAAGTTAGGTAAGTATAAGTGTGAGTTCCTAGAAAAAGCATGATATGGGAGAGAAGGTATTATTAGGTAGGGGGGGAGGGGGAGGGTAATTGTGGTCAATCGGGCATTCAGCTGACATTATAAAAATAACGTATTCTGTATGTATTAATGATGACGGATTTATGTGAGTGATTGCTGGGGAAAGAAAGGAACAATTCTATATTAACCCTTTATAAGGTATTCAACCTTTACAGAGGTTTCATATTTTATTGAACAAGTCACAAGTACCAGGCCGACTTTTAACTGCAGCTGTATAGTACACATACCACTCTGGGCCGTAGTAAATTTGAATTCGAACAGGACCTGCCCAGTTTGTACCGGCCTGCCAGATAACAGCGTGTACTGACCCGATCGGCGGTCCTATGGTACAGTTCGTCGCCCTAACCAGGCTAGCATATGACAGGGGTCAATTTTCTTGGCATAGTCCCGTCGGAGGGCTAACTATGACAACTCCCATGGCGCGTTCAGACTTTTTGCAGCACCTGGCCTAATCCTAGGCCTATTTGACCGACCCCACTGGCTTAGTCCACCGTGATACAGACTATATTAGGACAAACGGGACACTATCTCCTTTTTGTGAAATTTATGTGATTATATTGAACAAAGTGTTTTGATTTTTTTTTCTGGTGGTATCCGAATTTTCTGTTGGTATCCCGATTTTCTGGTGGTTTCCCAATTTAAGACAATGACCTCAAAAAACAACACCAAGGATATTGAAAATATAAATAAAGAAATTGAGTATTCGCCAGAAACTTTGATTTTCTAATCCCGATGTCTTTAATACCAAATGTCGTAGACCTTAAATATCTTAAGATATACATTTTCTTATTTCCAATAATCTAAGTTTTAATTTTTAAATATCGAAAGTTTACATTATCAGGTTGCAAAAATATAAGGGTTGAAAAATTTGCGTTTGAGGCAAAGACTTAATTCCTTCAACATTTGATTTCAGTTATTTTAATTGTTGATATCTACCAATAATACAAATAATTTAAATGAGGAAATCTGCAAATGTTTTTAGTTAACTTGTTTTTACAGTATTTATCTCATATATAATGTTTAAAGAACAAATGTGCGTAAAAAAATGGAAAAATTAATGCAATAAAGAATATTTAAAAAACTTTAAGTAATTATGAATAAAATTGCCTTGTCGTATAAAAATTCCGCGAAAGTTCAAATTTTGTGTGGAAAGAAGAAAAATTTGCAGCTTAAATATTTAAATTGAAAGGAAAAAGGGACGCGAAGCATACAAAAGCCTAGTAGAAAAAATAACATTCCTCTATAAATGCAGTGAGTAGCCAAATACTAGAGAATAAATGCTTCCTGTTTACTGAATGGAATATTGAGTTCTCTCTTGAGATTGAATAGAGTTGAGTACTGAGTCTAGTATTGGTTGATTGATTGATTGATTAATTCCCCTACGGTTGAGGTCTTTTCTATGTATTTACTCTTCAATTATAATAACTTTATTTTCCTTCACCCCATGAAATCAATCAAAAAAAAGGGAAAAAGGTGAAGGACATGAAGGGTATTAGGAAAATCAAAGGGGAAAGAAATGGAGGTTATGGTCTATAGAGAGAAAGTAAACAAGAAGAAAGGGAATAAAGTGTATAGGGAGAATGGAAACAAGAAACAAATAGAAGAAATGGATGGTGTGGAACGAAAGGTGACAAAAAGATAAGGGGAAGGAAATAGTGGAAATAGGAAGGAAGGAAACAAAAAAGAGGAAAGGAACTTAGAGGATCGGGGGGAAAGGGGAGAAAGAAACAATAGGGAAGGGAAAGGTAGGTGGGGAAGTATGGGAGAAAGGAACGGAAAAATGAGGGTATGGGAAGAAAGGAAAAAAAGAGAAATCGGAAGGCAATGAAACCTGAAGCTTTGGGGAATATGGAAAGAAATAGGAAAAAGTAGTGGAAGGGAAAGAAAATTACAAAAAAGAAAGAAAAAAAATGAATAAGAATTAAAGTAGGAATTGACAGGAAAGAGAAGAAATGTAAGAGGATGGAAAGAAAAGGACAGACATGGGGGTTCACTGGGATAAACTAGGTGGGCGGAACTTGGAAAATAAGACAAGAAAAAATCGTTTAATCATCATCATTTCACGCAGCCTGACAGTCTAACACTTTTATTGTAAACTAGAAATATAAATATTTAATAAAAAGTATCTTTTAGTTTGTAGTTGAGGGTTCAGTCAACAGTAGTATAGTGATATAGTTACTACAGTTTATAATTGGTGGTACAGTTACATATTGATATAGTTACTACAGTTTATAGTTGGGGGGTACAGTGATATATTGATATAGTTACTACAGTTTATAGTTGGTGGTACAGTGATATATTGATATAGTTACTACAGTTTATAGTTGGTGGTGCAGTAGTATATTGATATAGTTACTACAGTTTATAGTTGGGGGTACAGTGATATATTGATATAGTTACTACAGTTTATAGTTTGGTGGTACAGTGATATATTGATATAGTTACTACAGTTAATAGTTGGTGGTACAGTAGCATATTGATATAGTTACTACAGTTTTTAGTTAATTGGGGGTACAGTAGTATATTGATATAGTTACTACAGTTTATAGTTGGTGGTACAGTGATATATTGATATAGTTACTACAGTTTATAGTTGG